>NC_053027.1:470019446-470032875 GCF_003073215.2 Triticum urartu
ATTCATAATATTGAAGCCAAAAGATGCAAGGTTAATAATGATAGTGCAAGTTATTTGTGGCACTGCCGTTTAGGTCATATTGGTATAAAGCGCATGAAGAAACTCCATGCTGATGGGCTTTTGGAATCACTTGAATATGAATCACTTGATGCTTGCGAACCATGCCTCATGGGCAAGATGACTAAGACTCCGTTCTCCGGAACAATGGAGCGAGCAACTGACTTGTTGGAAATAATACATACTGATGTATGTGATCTGATGAGTGTTGAGGCTCGCGGCGGGTATCGTTATTCCGTGACCTTCACAGATAATTTGAGCAGATATGGGTATATCTACTTGATGAAACATAAGTCTGAAACATTTCAAAAGTTCAAAGAATTTCAGAGTGAAGTAGAAAATCGTCGTAACAAGAAAATAAAGTTTCTATGATCTGATCATGGGGGTGAATATTTGAGTTACGAGTTTGGTCTTCATTTGAAACAATGCGGAATAGTTTCGCAACTCATGCCAACACCACAGCATAATGGTGTGACCGAACGTCGTAATCATACTTTATTAGATATGGTGCGATCTATGATGTCTCTTATTGATTTACTGCTATCGTTTTGGGGTTATGCTTTAGAGACGGTTGCATTCACGTTAAATAGGGCACCATCTAAATCCGTTGAGACGACACCATATGAACTGTGGTCTGGCAAGAAACCAAGTTGTCGTTTCTTAAAGTTTGGGGCTGCGATGCTTATGTGAAAAAGCTTCAACCTGATAAGCTCGAACCCAAATCAGAGAAATGTGTCTTCATAGGATACCCAAAGGAGAACTGTTGGGTACACCTTCTATCACAGATCCGAAGGAATTCGTTGCTAAGAATGGATCCTTTCTAGAGGGAGTTTCTCTCGAAAGAAGTGAGTGGGAGGAAAGTAGGAACTTGAGGTAATTGTAACTGCGCCCTTACTGGAAGAGAGGCGAGGGTAGAGGCGGGAGGAGAGGAGGGAGAGAGCTTCCGCCTCCGCTCCCCATCGCCATCCGCCACGCTCGGGGAAGAGAAGAGAAGGGAGAAGGAGAGAGAAGGAGGCCGAGGGAGAGGGGAGGAGAGGGAGGAAAACTAGCTGTTTTTTTTTTTTTGTGACGTACGTTCTTTGTTTTGGACCTATCCGCAGTGAGTTCCAGTTGCTTAAATTCTTTTAACCGAAGGGGGGGGGGTGGGGGGTGGTGGAGGGGAAGATCCGGGCAAAGGAAACAAGACCGAGGACGCCGGAGACCCACAAGGAGAGGGGAGCGCAACAGGGGCGAGAAGAAGAGGGGGGGCAAACCCAACTAGGAGCGAGAAGGGAGACAAAGAGCCCGCAAGGGGCGAAGCGACCACGCGGAGAACACCGACGCACGGGCGGGAGGGGCGCGGGACCGAGAACGGGAGGAGAACGAAGAAGGACGGGGAGGGGGGGGGGAGAGGGGGCAAGAGAAGAAAGAGAGCGGAAAGAAAAAGGAGGGAGGGGGGAAGGAAAGGAGCAGAAAGGAAAGAGAGCGAGGGGGGAAACGGGGGGGGAAGGAAGGGGGCGAAAGGGGGCCGAGCAAGGGAGACGGGACAGAACGCGAGAGCAAGGAGGAGGGGCGGGAGGCGGGGCGAGGCAGGGCAGCCGGACGGGGAAGGCGAGGCACGGAGGAGATGGAACGAGGAGCAACAAGCCCAACGACGAACGGGCATGAGGGACCCGAACCAGAGCAGGAAGAGAGAGGGGACCCCGGCAAGCCCGGAGCAGCAAGGGCGTAGGCGAGGCGGAAGCGGGCGAGCACCCTGGCCCGCCAAGAACCAGAAGCCGAGGAACAGACAACTACCCGAAGGGGGGAGCCACGCACGCACGCAGAGAGGGGCACAAAGGAAAGCAGCAGAACGGCAAGCAAGGAAAGAAAGCAGAGCAAGGCAGCAACGCACCGAGAGGACAAACAAAGAGCGACGCAGACAGCAAAGAGAGGGCAACACACAGGGGAGAAGAGGAGGCAGAAAGCACCAAGGGGCAAGGAGAGGGGCAGCGGGGGGCGGGAGAACGGGGGAGGCAGCGGGCCCAGGAGGCACGGGCAAAAGGACCCGAACGCGAGGGCCGAAGCAAGGGGCCAAAAAGCCCAGCAGGAGGGAGGGCGGGCAGGGCGCGGGAACACCAAGAGGACCGAACGGCAGGCCCACAAAGAAGGGCACGATACAGGAGCAACGCGGCAGCGGGGGGCGGCAACAGGATGAAGAGGGGGAGCACGACGCGCGAGAGGCCAGAAGAAGAGACCACGCTCAAGGGGCAGGAACCAAAAAAAGAGAGAACGAGCCTCGATCCATCGCGGGGAGAGAAGAACACAGGAGGCGCGGAGGGAAAGGAAGAACCGTCGCGCAGCCAAAAACAAGAGCCAGAGAGAAGGGCAGGCGGAACGGGGGCATCCAAAGAACAAGGAGGGAGGGCGAAAGACGAAGCCGAAGGGAGGGAGAGGGGAGCGGCCGACCGCTAGCACAGCGACGGGGGGAACCAGGGCCCACGCTTAGCGACGCAGACGGCAGCACCCGGCGGCCGGGGGCCAGGGGGGCGCGGAAAGCCGGAGGCCCGAGGGCGAGGGGGCAAAGAGGAGCAACAAGAACCAGGAGCAAAGACCCAGGGGCGACGAGCGAGCGGAGGAAGGGAACACAAGCAAAGAACAGGGTAGAGCACAGAGACCTGGGGCACACTGGCCAGCCGGCGGTAGCCGCACAAAGACGGGGGCAGGGCGGCGGCCAGGGACTCAGGCTGCGTGGCAGGAGAAGCACCGCAGAGGCAGGCGGAGGGCCAGACGTGGGGGGCGGCTCGGAGAAGAACGGGCGGGGCCGGGCGGCGGGAAGGGCCACGTCGGCGGCCGGGCCGCTGGGCGGGAAACGAGGGGGCGGGGGGACCAGCACACGGGAAGGCGGCCGGCGGGATGGCGACCGCCGCGGCGGGCAGGCAGGGGGAAGAGCGCGGGGAAGAGGCGGAGCAGCCCGGGCAGAGGAGAAGGGCAGCACGAAGCGCGGGGAGCGGGGGGCAGGGAGGCGAGAAAGGCGGGCAGGACGCAAGCAGCGGGAGGGGAAGAGAACGCACCAATTGAAGCAATGAGGAGGAGACCGACGGGGGAGGAGAGGCGCACGAGACAGAACTAGGCGCCGCCAGCGGGCAGCAGAGAACGGAGGTAGACGCAGATAGCGCAAGCCGGGCAGTGGGCCTGGAAAGATTAACCGCAACGCCTGGAACAGGCGCATATGCGCAGGACGTGCAAACGGCAGGGAAGGCCCGAGGCTAAGCCCGGAAAGCAGGGCACACGGAACGAGGAGTAGTCATCAGCTTTGCTCTGCCAGACGTCAGACAGTCGAGTGCTCCAGCAGCAGGCCTGGCACCCAGCGGTGCTTCCAGGACGTAATTCTTCTGGGCAGCAATGAGGATAATCCTCAAGTTACGGACCCAGTCCGTGTAATTGCTACCATCATCTTTCAACTTTGCTTTCTCAAGGAACGCATTAAAATTCAACGGAACAACAGCATGGGCCATCTATCTACATTCAACATAAACAAGCAAGATACTATCAGGGACTAAGTTCATGATAAATTTAAGTTCAATTAATCATATTACTTAAGAACTCCCACTTAGATAGACATCCCTCTAATCTTCTAAGTGATCACGTGATCCAAATCAACTAAACCATAACCGATCATCACGTGAAATGGATTAGTCTTCAATGGTCAACATCATTATGTTGATCATATCTACTATATGATTCACGCTCGACCTTTCGGTCTCCGTGTTCCGAGGCCATATCTGCATATGCTAGGCTCGTCAAGTATAACCCGAATATTCTGCGTGTGCAAAACTGGCTTGCACCCGTTGTAGATGGACATAGAGCTTATTACACCCGATCATCACGTGGTGTCTGGGCACGACGAACTTTGGCAACGGTGCATACTCAGGGAGAACACCTCTTGATAATTTAGTGAGAGATCATCTTATAATGCTACCGTCAATCAAAGCAAGATAATATGCATAAAGGATAAACATCACATGCAATCAATATAAGTGATATGATATGGCCATCATCATCTTGTGCTTGTGATCTCCATCTCCGAAGCACCGTCATGATCACCATCGTCACCGGCGCGACACCTTGATCTCCATCGTAGCATCGTTGTCATCTCGCCAATCTTATGCTTCTACGACTATCGCTACCGCTTAGTGATAAAGTAAAGCATTACATCGCGATTGCATTGCATACAATAAAGCGACAACCATATGGCTCCTTCCAGTTGCCGATAACTCGGTTACAAAACATGATCATCTCATACAATAAAATTTAGCATCATGTCTTGACCATATCACATCACAACATGCCCTGCAAAAACAAGTTAGACGTCCTCTACTTTGTTGTTGCAAGTTTTACGTGGCTGCTACGGGCTTAAGTAAGAACCGATCTCACCTACGCATCAAAACCACAATGATAGTTTGTCAATTTGACTCCGTTTTAACCTTCGCAAGGACCCGGCGTAGCCACACTCGGTTCAACTAAAGTTGGAGAGACTGTCGCCCGCAAGCCACCTATGTGCAAAGCACGTCGGGAGAACCGGTCTCGCATAAGCGTACGCGTAATGTCGGTCCGGGTCGTCTCGTCCAACAATACCGCCGAACCAAAGTATGACATGCTGGTAGGCAGTATGACTTATATCGCCCACAACTCACTTGTGTTCTACTCGTGCATATAACATCAAACCATAAAACCTAGGCTCGGATGCCACTGTTGGGGAACGTAGTAATTTCAAAATTTTCCTATGCACACGCAAGATCATGGTGATGCACAGCAACGAGAGGGGAGAGTATGATCTACGTACCCTTGTAGATCGCAACGGAAGCATTGACACAACGTAGAGGAAGTAGTCGTATGTCTTCTTCCCGATCCGACCGATCCAAGCACCGTTACTCCGGCACCTCCGAGTTCTTAGCACACGTACAGCTCGATGACGTTCCCCGGGCTCCGATCCAGCAAAGCTTCGGAGATGAGTTCCGTCAGCACAACGGCGTGGTGACGATGATGATGTTCTACTGACACAGGGCTTCGCCTAAGCACTACAACGATATGATCGAGGTGGAATATGGTGGCAGGGGGCACCGCACACGGCTAAGGAATGATCACGTGGATCAACTTGTGTGTCCTAGGGTGCCCCCCTGCCCCCGTATATAAAGGAGCAAGGGGAGGCCGGCCGGCCCTATGGGGCGCGCCAAGGGGAGGGGGAGTCCTCCTCCTAGTGGGAGTAGGACTCCCCTTTCCTAGTCCAACTAGGAGACTTGAGGGGGAAAGAAAGAGAGGGAGAGGGAGAGGGAAAGGGGGGCCGCGCCCCCCCCCTCCTAGTCCAATTCGGACTCCCCATGAGGGGGGGCGCGCCACCTCCTAGGCTGCAGCCCTCTCTCTCCCCTCTGGCCCAATAAGGCCCATTACTTCCCTGGGGGGTTCCGGTAACCCCTCTGGCACTCCTGTTTTATCCGAAATCACCCGGAACACTTCCGGTGTCCAAATATAGTCGTCCAATATATCAATCTTTATGTCTCGACCATTTCGAGACTCCTCGTCATGTCCGTGATCACATCCGGGACTCCGAACTAACTTCGGTACATCAAAATGCATAAACTCTTAATAACTGTCATCATAACATTAAGCGTGCGGACCCTACGGTTCGAGAACAATGTAGACATGACTGAGACAAATATCCGGTCAATAACCAATAGCGGGACCTGGATGCCCATATTGGCTCCTACGTATTCTACAAAGATCTTTATCGGTCAGACCGCATAACAACATACGTTGTTCCCTTTGTCATCGGTATGTTACTTGCCCGAGATTCGATCGTTGGTATCCAATACCTAGTTCAATCTCGTTACCGGCAAGTCTCTTTACTCGTTCCGTAATACATCATCTCGCAACTAACTCATTAGTTGTAATGCTTGCAAGGCTTATGTGATGTGAATTACCGAGAGGGCCCAGAGATTCCTCTCCGACAATCGGAGTGACAAATCCTAATCTCGAAATACGCCAACCCAACATCTACCTTTGGAGACACCTGTAGAGCACCTTTATAATCACCCATTTACGTTGTGACGTTTGGTAGCACACAAAGTGTTCCTCCGGTAAACGGGAGTTGCATAATCTCATAGTCATAGGAACATGTATAAGTCATGAAGAAAGCAATAGCAACATACTAAACGATCGGGTGCTAAGCTAATGGAATGGGTCATGTCAATCAGATCATTCAACTAATGATGTGATCTCGTTAATCAAATAACAACTCTTTGTTCATGGTTAGGAAACATAACCATCTTTGATTAACGAGCTTGTCAAGTAGAGGCATACAAGTGACACTCTGTTTGTCTATGTATTCACACATGTATTATGTTTCCGGTTAATACAATTCTAGCATGAATAATAAACATTTATCATGATATAAGGAAATAAATAATAACTTTATTATTGCCTCTAGGGCATATTTCCTTCAAGAATCCTCATGGGGTGCGCCATAGGATGCCGGCCCCCTCCCCCTCCTCCAATCCTTTATATACAGGGAGGGGGGCACCCCTTGGAGACACAACAATTGATCATTGATCTCTTAGCCATGTGCGGTGGCCCCCTGCACCATAATCCACCTCGGTCATATCATAGCGGTGCTTAGGCGAAGCCCTGCATCGGTAGCTTCATCAACACCGTCACCACGCCGTCGTGCTGACGAAGCTCTTCCCAAAGCTCTACTTGACCGTGAGTTCGCGGGACGTCACCAAGCTGAACGTGTGCTGAACGCGGAGGTGCCGCACGTTCAGTACTGAGGATCGGTTGATCATGAAGACGTACGACTACATCAGCCGCGTTGTCATAATGCTTCCGCTTATGGTCTACGAGGGTACGTAGACAACACTCTCCCCTATCGTTGCTATGCATCACCATGATCTTGCGTGTGCATAGGATTTTTTTTTAAATTACTACATTCCCCAACACTAACATCCTTGAATAATGGTGTCTGATGATCCCACCCAAATACCTTCTCAAAAGCTTCGGCCTCCTTCACCGTGAACTACCTCCTCATCAACTTCTTCATCGGGACCTTTGTCATCCGGCTCCGATGCATAGCCACGGGAATAAGGGATGGAATGGCCCATTGTCTCTTGCACATGATATTTGTCGAGATCACCCACATTGTTGTCATGGAGATCAACTTCATTGTCATCGTCCTAATACTCATCATTCTCCTCTTCCAAAGATTCATTTTGGTTTTTTGAAATTGGGCTCAATGTTTGCCTCACTTGTTGAGTCAAAGAAGGTTCACTCATTTCATCTTGGTTTATGGGTGGGGGACTACTAGCAACAGACGGGGAGGCATTCTAGTTCAAGTCCAAATGCAAACTAGACTCAACCTTCTTCGTAGAAAATAACTAAAGAGCCTTGTCTACTTCAGCCATCGTCTCCTTGTATGCAACCCAACGTTGCTCGGAGTTCACACTCATCATCTTCCAACAGATGTGCATTTCAAAACCTATATTATGCCTTCCCTCCAGCTCAACAATATCACTTGGGTCCATCCAATTCAAATCTTTCCTCACTTGTTCCAAGACCTCGGCATAGCTAGGACTTATCTCAAACACCATGTCACGCTCATCCGGGTCTGGTTCAATATTTCCTTTCAAGAAGGTGTCTTTGTCCACATGATGAACATAAACACACGTTCTTCACATCCCTAGTATAATGAAAACAACACAACGTAACATATATTCCATAAGTAATCATCCCAAGATTAAAACAAAATACAAAGCCATAACATATATATGAAACAATAACCCTGACCCCCACTAAACAATAACCATAAGCATAACCCTTACATACTAACAACCCTAACCGTAACCCCAACATAACACCACCCATAACCCTAACCCTAACATACTAAGAAGCCTAAACTTAGTAAATTGGCAAACAAACATCTCATATCTCCATACAAAATTCAAGATCCATAAAAAAAACTAGGGTTTCCCCAAACTAGCAACATATGACAAATGTGAGCATTTTTTGGATGAAAATGAGGGGATCGGAGGAGATTACCTTGAGGGAGGGATTGGGTTCAAAATCCACTATACGTACCCCCGATTCCAAGTCACATCGATCTAGCCGGTAACACCTCATATCACTTTGCGGCCTCACGCACGTATCCCACGGGTGTCCGCCTTACCATGGCCCGGACCGTTTGCGCCTTTTGGCCTCACGTATATGATAGTGTCGCTAGCATCCATATGATAGAGAACCCGGGCCGACATGGCTAGTCATGAACCCAAAGCGGCTCAGACCTATGGAGACAGGCATACATGAATCACCATCAAGCAATGTCGGTCCATCAAACGAGTGATTCCCGGGCTGTAAGCACTGGGCTAACAGGACTCCGGGGGAACCCGGGCTTGTAGCAGGCTAAGGCAGGACTCTGGAAATCACTGCGTGGACATTTCCCCGAGGGGACAGACATAGGAATCGAAGTGGAAACAACATGCCTGCCAGTCAAGTGTCCTGAACAGTAGTGCTGGGCTAGCAGGACTCCGTGAACGGGCTTAGCGGACTACTATGGCTCGAGGAACACTAGAACTACATTTCCCCATAAGTAAGGGCCTGCCAAGGATAAACAACTAGAGTTTGTCGGATCCCACTCATACCAAGCATTTTTTCAATCATACACACAATATGGCCCGATAATGAGTACATACAACAATGGCATCAACAACAAAACTCTCAAACTCAAGTACTTTTAGTTAAAGCCTCCAGAGAGCCATACATAACATGTTCATATAGATAGGGGTTCACATGACCCGACACTTCAAGTCACACAATCAATACAAGCACATGCGGAAGCACTAGTCTGAGTACAGACTCTAGAAAGAAAGAAGGCTTCTCGAAGCCTGTCTATCTACATAGGGCCCTCCATGGCCAGGATCACCACCTGGGTGGCTAGTCACTCGTCGACGTCAGGTCTACGTAGAACACATCAGAGGGGGCAGTGTTGTCGTCTGAAACAGTAATTAAGCAAACATGAGTACAAAGTACTCAGCAAGTTCTTACATCAGAACCTACTATTAACATGCTTATTCTCAAGAAGGTGGTGGGGGTTATTGCAGCAAGCCAGCTTTGACACTTGGCTAAACTATCCTACCGGAACTTCACTAGTAAAATAGTTTTCGGCACACAAGTCCACTACTCACCACACAATACTCCACCGGGGATCCTCCCTCGTTCATCCTACGAGAGGGCCATCCTCGTACTCACACTTATCTTGAGTCTTAGTAGTATCCATTAATTTGTCTATGAACTGTAATAGGCAACCAAGTAGTCCTTTAACCGCAGACGCGGCTATTCGAATAGTTTTATACCCTGGCAGGGGTGTACTTCGTCACACACGTTTTCCACCACTTAGCGTCTGCCACAACGACATGTGCTCGGCAAGAACTTCAAGCGAAAACCGACGTGGTGTAGACCTACGACCTGACTAACCTCACAAGTCTCTAGTTCAGGTTTATTCGCCTATTCAGGTTTCCATCCGCAAGGAATCCGGCCGGGGTGTCTCAAAACGGCCCCCAAACGATGTGTACAGAGGGTCCCGAGACGCCAACGGGCGCCCGGCAATACCCGGCCACAGTGTATCTACCGCATCATAGCCCCACCCTAGGGTCAGCGCTACGCACGGCCGACAACACATGTCCTACAAACACCAGAAACTAGTTGCAACTCCTGACAGAGGCGAGAGGGGTCAGTAAGTCGAGCGGGTCATATTTCAGGGCCCAATGTGTGGTAGTAAGCTGAATCTTAAATCAACGCATACAGATCTCGGTTCTTAGGGACGGCCTCAATGAAACAACCCACCCATGTACTCCTACATGGCCTCTTCATCGATACCTTTACCAAAACAAGTTCAACACATCCCGCATATTACCGACATAAAGCATTTCCACTCTAGCCCATCACCCAGATGAAACCAGACCCTGTCACAACTCTAAGCATAGCAGGCATAGCAAGGTAGAATCACATACATGGCTTCATCAACTCCTAACACATGCTAGTGGGTTTCATCTAGTTACTGTGGCAATGACAGGTCATGGAAGAGGATAGGGGTTCAACTACCGTAGCACACAACAGTTTGAATCGCGTTGTCTTAATGCAAGTAAACAAGAGCAGAAGCGAGAACATGGGTTTGTATCGAATGAATCAAATGGTTGCTTGCCTGATGAGTGGTAGCGGATACTGCCCTTCAGTTGATACTCGTGAATATCCTCGAGGCAAGAACCTACCCACGAAGAACACAATCGGAACACAATCAACACATGACGATATGCAACAATTATGATGCATGCTATGACAAGGCAATATGAATTGTGTCTTGGCCTAATGCAAGCTAATAAGAAAAGGGATGAGCTCATTTGAATCAAAGATTCAAATATTAGCTCATTAAAACATGGCCTTTATAGTGCATTTCTTATTCCTGCTTAAACAGCAAGGTAAACTTGTTTGTCATGCATGAAACCATTACAGATGGGGTAGATTGAAGTTTTCTGAATAATTTTCAATATATAAATATTTCATTTGAGCTATGGTTGATTTTCTATGAATTTTTGAAGTTTGAACTATTTTCTGGAATTTCCTGGATAAAAATAATTCCAGTAAATCAATTACTGCGTCAGCAATGCGTCAGGGTGACGTCAGGGTCAACGGGGACGTCCAAGTCAAACCTGACTGGTGGGTCCCGCGTGTCAGTAGTTAATTAAACAAACTAATTTTAGTTAGAAACTAATCTGGATAATTAGCAGAGGGGGGCCCACTTGTCATTGACTCAGGGGAGTCAACCTGGGCCCACCCAGTCCACGTCAGTGGTCAAACCCATCGGTCAACAGGGCTAATCCCGCCAGCGTTGAGTCGCCGGCGAGGCCGAGACGGCGGAGGGCTTCGGAAAACGCCCTCAGGCGACCAAAACGATGACGGAGATCATCTACGGGTAGCTGGGAATGAGCCACAGCGTTTGGTGGTGGTGGTTGGGCTCGGGGTGGCCGGAAACGTCGCCGGCGACGGGCTTGGCGGTCACCGGAGTCGGGTGAGGTTGGTTTCGAGGCTACGGTGCACGGGAGGAAGAGCTGGTGGTGGCTACGGGTTCATGGTGATGCGCTGAGCACAACTGCGAGCTTGGCCTCGAGCCACTGTGGCTCTGGCCACGACGGCGCCATGGCCGGCGGCGGGGAGCTCTCGGGTACGGTGGAAATGGCGGCTACGGAGGCCAAACGAGCACGGGAGCTAGGGGAAGAGGAAGAGGAGCTCACAGCGGGGTCGGAGAGGGGGTCAGCGAGCTCGGGGAGGTCTTGGCGGCGGCGATCGACCGGGAGATGGCTCGGTGCCCGAGGTGAAGACGAGGGCGAAGGCGGCGTTGCAGGGCCTCCGGCGAAGCGTGGCTCGGTGGGGAGGGCGAGGGAGTCGAGGCGGAGCTAATGAGCTCGTCGGAGAGGCGAGGGGATGTCTCTGGCGGCGACTACGGCGATCGGCGGCAAGGGACGCACTCGGCCATCGCGGAAGAGAGGGAGGGAGACGAGGGGGAGAGTGAGAGAGGATGAGAGGGGGGACGTGGGGGTCCGTGGCGTCCTCTGGGCGTCTCCCGGCGTCGGCAAGAAAGCAGAGGTGGGGGGTGGCGGGCAGCGGCCCCTGCCTCCTGGCGGCGAGGTTAGGGTGTTCTAAGCGGCTGGCCAGTTGACTGGGCCGAGCCAGGTAAGGCCCAGGTGGCTTCCTTCTCCTTTTTTTTGATTTTGTTTTCTTTTTCTATTTTTCTATAGCTTTAGGGCTTAATTAAAAATACTTAGGCACTTGCTAAAATCCTGAAAATAATTGTGGGCTCTGTTGGGATTATTCCTAACAGCAAACATTTATTTCCAGAATTATTTGAGCATTTAAATTAATTTTATAGCATTTAAATGCCCAAATTCAAATACTTATGATTTAATTCAATGGCCTTCTGTTGACCTAGAAAATTGTGCACCAATTTTGCCAGAGGTTCTAACCTAAGACAAAGAGGGTGGACTTTTTAGAAGGGCATTTCAGGTTCATTGAAAATAATTTTAGTAAACCCTAGTTGTTTCCAGGGGGGTGTTGGGGGTTTCTGCTTTCCCCATTTCAAATTTAAAGAATTTAAACATGATGACACTCTAATGCTTGAACTAAGCTAGGGTGTGACAACTCACCCCCACTCAAAAGAATCTCGTCCTGAGATTTAGGATCCTCTGGAAAGAAGGTGGGGTACTCGAGTCGAAGACGATCCTCCCTTTCCCAAGTGGCTTCTTCCTCGGAATGGTGTGACCATTGAACCTTGAGAAACTTGATATTATGACGTCGAGTGGTACGCTCGGCTTGATCAAGGATACGAACGGGATATTCCCGATAAGAGAGGTTATCTTGTAGATCAAGCGTTTCATGGTCCACTCCATGGATAGGATCCGCGAAGCAACGCCTGAGTTGTGAAACGTGGAAGACATTGTGAACTCTGGAAAGATGCGGAGGTAGTTCCAATTGGTAGGCAACTTCTCCTAGTTTGGCAAGAATGCGAAAGGGTCCAATGTAACGAGGAGCCAATTTGCCTTTGATACCGAAACGATGGGTTCCCTTTAATGGAGTAACCCGAAGGTAAGCCTTCTCGTTGACTTCATAAGTCATCGGCTTATGTTTATGATCATATTGACTCTTTTGACGAGATTGGGCTGTTTTCAATTTCTCACGAATAACGCAAACCTGCTCTTCTGCGTCCTGAATCATATCCAGGCCAAAGAGTTGTCTTTCCCCGGTTTCTGACCAGTTAAGAGGCGTTCGACATTTTCGTCCATAAAGAACTTCGAAAGGAGCTTTGACCAAGCTATCTTGATAACTATTGTTATAACCAAACTCCATGAATGGAAGGCATTTCTCCCAACTCAATCCGAACGAGATAACAGAAGCTCGGAGCATATCTTCCAGAATTTGATTGACTCGCTCTACTTGACCACTTGATTGAGGATGGAAGGCGGTGCTAAAAGAGAGATGAGTCCCCATAGCATTTTGAAACTTTCCCAAAATCGAGAGGTGAAGAGACTCCCACGGTCTGAGTTAATTTCCAATGGGACACCATGAAGAGACACTATTCGGGAGATGTATAAATCGGCTAGCTGGCTAGCGGTGATACTCTCACGAACAGGTAGAAAGTGGGCTACTTTGGAAAGTCGGTCGATCACGACGAAGATGGCATTATTCCCTCTCTTGGTCCTGGGAAACCCAGTGATGAAATCCATACTGATTTTATCCCATTTCCATTCAGGAATAGCCAAAGGTTGAAGGGTGCCAGCAGGCCGTTGATGCTCTGCTTTAACACGATGACAAACGG
>NC_053027.1:470033875-470048991 GCF_003073215.2 Triticum urartu
AACCGTTACCCTTCGTGGGTTGAAGTCTCCATCAACGTGGATGTAGGATAGCACCACCTATCCAAACCACGGGAAAAACATCCGTGTCTCCAATTGCGTTTGATCTCTCCAAACCCTTCCCTTTACATTCTTGCAAGTTGCATGCTTTACATTCCGCTGCTCATATACTCTTTGCATGCTTGCTTGATATGTATTGTGTGTATTGAAATTGTGCCTAAACTCCACTTAAGCCGTAAAAGCTTAAAAATTGCAACTTTAGCACTAAGTGTCTAATCCCCCCCTCTAGACACATCTACTTCTAGATTCTACAAGTGGTATCAGAGCTTTGGTCTCCATTGCCTTGGTTTAATCACCATTGGAGGAAGATGGATGTGTCTACTCTAGGGAGTCTTAGACATAGAGTGCCTATTCTTGATGGAAAGTATTTTCATGAGTGGAAAAATGAGATGCTTGTAATCTTCAATCAATATCATTTGAACAAGTATATTGCTAGCCCTTGTGCTCCCCATATTGATCCCTTGCATCCTACCCTAGATGAAGATATTGACATGATTCGCAATCTTAGAACCATTGAGCTCATCATTAGAGGATTGCCCAAAGATTTGATTGCTAGTTTGCCTACTCAAAATTGCGCCTATACTATATGGAAATTTCTTGAGGAACGGTTTCCCAATCATTCCTTGAAAACTTTGGATGAAATTCTCCATAAATCTATTGCCTTGAGTAAAATGAACTCTAGTGATCCTAGTTTTGGTAAATGTCTTCTTGAACTTGCCAATCTTAAGCATGCTAAAGGAGATGTTGGAATCATTAATGATATCATACTCAAAGCTATAAGAATTCATAAAAGTAACCACTTTGATCATTTATCTAATGAATTACCCTCTCTAGGAAATGATGAGTCACAAGATCATGATGAACACGAATATTATGATGATGATGATAGTGACTTCGGTCTTGATGATGCAATGAGACATTTTGGTCTTATGGCAAATCTTCGGGGATATGAATCAGGAGGAAAGGAATGGGTTATTGATAGTGGATGCACTGATCATATGACCGGAGATGAAGAGATGTTTCATGAGCTTGCTGAAAACAACGGCCCTCGAAAATATGTCACCTTTGGTGATAATTCAAAGGGTAAAGTGGTTGGCCTTGGTAAGGTGGCCATCTCACATGATAGTTCCATTCAAAATGTCATGCTCGTTGAATCTCTTGGCTACAACTTACTTTCAGTATCTAGACTTGCTGATTTCGGTTTGAATGTCCTATTTACTGAGGTAGATTGCCAAGTATTTTGTCGAGACAATCATAAAATGGTCTTTACGGGTATGCGTAGAGGTGATCTTTACATTGTCGATTTCTCTAAAAAGGCACAACCTAAAACTTGCTTTGTTGCTAAATCCTCAAAAGGTTGGTTGTGGCATTGACGACTAGGTCACGTTGGCATGAGAAACCTTGACAAGCTTATTAAAGGAAATCATATCCTTGTAGTTAACGATGTCATATTTGATAAGGATAGACTTTGCAGTGCTTGTCAAGCAGGTAAACAGGTTGGAGGAAGACATCCTGTGAAGAACATTATGACCACAAGGAGGCCACTCGAGCTGCTTCACATGAATCTTTTTGGTCCCAATGCCTACAAGAGTCTCGGTGGAAATTCTTTTGGTCTAGTTATAGTTGATGATTTTTCAAGATTTACGTGGGTGTTCTTTCTTAATGATAAGTTGCAGGTCCAGAAGATCTTCAGAAACTTCACTAGGAAAGCCCAAAATCAGTTTGATGTGCAGATCAAGAAGGTTCGGAGGAGTTAATTGCACAGAAGTACCACAATTCGGGCATCACATGCAGATTGGTACCACGATTGCTAATTTTTGCGTGTCAGTACCAACATTGGTCTAAGTTTTTGCAAATTAGGCTAAAACGCGTATTTATACGTATTGACGCCCGATCCGACAGCTCGGGCCCACCCGTCAGGTGCCACGCTGGCCAATCGGCGTGTGCCCGCGCGCTGACTAGGACGAGCCGGTGCGCTGCTGCTCTCCAACCTGGTCCGGTCGCACCAGCTCCAGCCCGGCCGCACCATTCCCCTCCCCTCCTCCTCCTCGCTCGTTTCCTCCATCGCCGCCGCCCGCGTCCCCACTGCCGGCCGCCGCACCGCCGCACCGCCCCGCCGACGCCATGGTTTTGGAGGACGAAAGCAGCGACTACGGCGCGGGCGTCCATGGCGGCGGTGAGATGCCGTTCTGGCCTCCTAGCGGAACGGCTGGCGTCGACTGGGATGGCGGCGACGACTCCAGCTCCGCGTACTCAACCGACGACGAGGAGTCGATGTTACTCACCATGGAGCAGCGGTTGCGGTTGGCGCATCAGTGGGTGGCGAACCCTAGCAGCAGCCATGAGTTGACGCATGGACTTGGCGGCGTGCTGTAAGTACCCTTGTCCTCTTCCTCCTCTGATTTATCCAATTGGGCATTTTTAGGGTTTGTTCATCTTCTGCTTTATCCAGTTGGGGATTAGGTTTTATCCAATTGAAGTGACTAGTATAGGAAAATTAAACTAACCTAGTAACATAGTGTATTGCACTCTCAAATTAGTTCAATGACAGTAAAAATTTGGGATTATTGTGGCTCTCCAAATTGTTCTGAACTGTCTGGTACTGTTACTTTAAATTGTTTTGTACTGTACTGTTGCTCTCCAAATTTTGCTATTGTGCTCAATTAGTAAATAATAGACTTACAGGTTACTTTAAATTGCACTGTACTATACTGTTGCTCTGCAAATTAAGAGTAATTATAATGAATACATGAAATTTAATTTGTTCTGTAGTTTGGATGAAGACATTTGGGAAGTAAGGATCCATTTTGATGCAAGAGAGCCATTGGAGATGAAGCTGTGTGGTTCAGATATTACTTATCTGAATTTGGTTGCAGTGATGGAAACCCAAGGATTTAATGCATATGATTGTTTTTTTCACATTGAAAATCCATCTTTAGGAGAGAAAGGGCTGGATTTGGTAGACAGTCATGCAGAATTACAGATGATAAAGAGGAAGATCCAGGACAAATTGGTGCTTAATTTGCTAGTTAGGGCTTGTCCACCCCGTGATACTGTTTTTGAGAGGTAGCATTTAGAAAAACCAGACTTGTCCACTGTGGTGTACCAAGAGCCTATTGTTTATGATCTTAGTGAGCCTCCTACCTTAGCTGTTGATAAGGAAGGAGTAGTCTTTGACAGTCAATGTATCACACATCACCCTGCTGCTCCTGCTGGTGTTTGCACACAAGAAAGCAAAAAATGCAACAGACAAGTTGAAAGCAGTTTTGGAAGAAGAAGAAGAGGGATATCAAGGATTTCAGGCTTATGAGGACAGTGATGCCTCTGATGAGGATGGTCAAATTGGAAGTGACCCTAATTACATTGTTGATGATGAAGATGTAGAGGTGGAAGAGGGAAAGAGAGAGAGAGAGCTAGAAGCACAAGAGGAAGAATCAGATGATGATCAATCAGAAGAGGAAGAAATGCTGCATTATGAGGGTGACACTGAAGTTGAGGACCCATTTGAGGTAGAACAAGATAGGACTTTTGAACAAGAAGAAGAAACTATAGCTGAACCTGTAAAGAAGAAGCAGAAGCTGCTAGTTAGAAGAGGCCCAACCACTAGGTCACATTGTGGTGAGCTACCAGAGGTTGAACCTGATTTCAGACCATCATCAGATGAAGAAGAGAAGGGGTTGTTGAGGGAGAGTGATGATGATGGTTTTGAGCCACTCTCTTTTGTCCTATCAACTAAAAGGAAGAGTAG
This sequence comes from Triticum urartu, assembly GCF_003073215.2. NCBI lineage: Eukaryota > Viridiplantae > Streptophyta > Magnoliopsida > Poales > Poaceae > Triticum > Triticum urartu. Next base: position 470,037,681 of record NC_053027.1, read on the forward strand.
GGCAAAGAAAAGGCCTGCTAGGAAGTGGTATAATGAGAAATTGGAGCAACCACATGAGCAACTGTGTTTGAAGTTGTGTTTTAGGGATCAGCATCAATTCAGAGATGCTTTGTTGAATTTGCACATCACCTAGGCCAGGAATTTCAGGTATCACAGGAATTCAGATCAGAGGATAATTGTTGAGTGTATAGATAAACAATGCCACTTCTTAATGGTGGCAACAGTTATAAAAGGGGAGAAAACCTTTGTAATTAAGAAGATGAGACTAGAACACACTTGCCCTAGTACCACAGACACCACCAGGGTTAGTGCTAAGTGGCTAGCACAGAAATATGAGCATCTCTTTAGATCTGATATAACTACTGGTATTCAGACTATAATTGATGCATGCAATGAAAAATATGGTGTAGATGTGCCCAAGTGCATGGCATATAGGGCAAAGAACATAGCTATTGAAGCTGTGTTAGGAGATCACAAGAAGCAATATCCTAGGCTTAAAGACTATGCTCAGACTGTCATGGACACAAACCCTGGGAGCAGAGTAATAGTCACTACTGTTACTCCAACACCAACTGCAAGAATACCCCACCCAGGCCCAAGATTCCATGCCATGTTCTTTTGCATGAATGGAGCAAGGGAGGGGTTTCTCAATGGGTGTAGGCCATTCATTGGTTAGTTCCTAAACCTTGTGCACCATTTACATATTGTAGAGTACTAGATTTTGTTTCTCACTTGAATGTATTTAATGTTTGGAAATGTTGATTATGCAGGTGTTGATGGGTGCTTCATTAAGCTCACTACAGGTGCTCAACTCCTTGCTGCCACTGGTAGAGATGGCAACAACAACATATATCCACTGGCATTTGGCATAGTTGGACAAGAGGACATAGCTAGTTGGTGTTGGTTTCTACACCAACTGAAAATTTGCCTAGGGGGAGAAGTGGGCAAGTTTGGACCTTATACTATAAGGTCAGATAGACAAAAGGTATGTGTTTTGCAGAAGTGTTTACATTAGCTTAGAGTTTCATTATGTTTTGCACAAGTGTTTATAGTAGATTAGAATGCATATTTAATTCATTGGTGCATATTTCTTTAGGATGTAGCTTAGACTTGTTATATTGTTTGTGTCAGGGGTTACTGTATGCAGTGAATGCTGTGTTTCCAAATTGCAACCAAAGGTTCTGCCTTAGACATATATATGCAAATTTCCAAAATGCTGGCTTTAGGGGTGAAGATCTTAAGAAGTGCATGGATAATGCTAGCTATGCCTACAATGAACACAAATTTAATATTGCAATGAATGATCTTAGAGCTGAAAGTGAGGAAGCTTGGGAGTGGCTTACTGCAATACCAAAAAAGACATGGGCAAGGCATGCATTTGACACAAACTGCAAGACTGACTTGGTAGTGAACAACTTGTCTGAGGTGTTCAACAAGTACATTCTAGATGTTAGGAGAAAACCTATAAGGACAATGTGTGATGGGATAAAAGATAAGTAGATGGTGAGGTGGCACATGAAGAGAGAGAGAGTGTGTTAAGGAAGCAAGATGGGAGATAACACCTCATTACAGTGAGAAGCTAAAGGCTAAGAAGGAGAGGGCCAGATACTGCAAGCCAATACAGGCAGGGGTCAACTTATGGCAAGTTACAAGTGGGCAACAAAGACATGCTGTCAACCTGGAACTTCAGACATGTGGATGCAGGAAGTGGGACCTTAGTGGCATACCTTGCAACCATGCCATCTCTGCAATAAACAAGGCTAAAAGGAAACCAGAGGATTATGTCAGCAAATTCTTCAAGAAAGATTTTTATGCTGCAACTTATGAACCAATGATCTTTCCTGTGCCTGGTGAGCATGATTGGACAAGGACCCCTGGTCCAGACATAGAACCACCTGCATTCAAAATCAAGAGAGGAAGAAGGAAAGAAAAGAGGATCAAGGGCAAATTTGAAGTACCAAAGCCAAAAGAAACTTCAAGAATGGGGACCATAACATGTGGCAATTGTGGTCTCCAAGGGCATAGGTACACAAACTGTCTTAAACAGTTGACGCCTGAGCTAGCTTTGAGGAAGAATAAGCATGTGGTAATAATTTTTCACCTTGAAATATACTAATGTTTTCTTTCTTGTACATTTCTTTCTAGCATTATTAATTGTTTCCTTTTCTTTGCAAGGCTACTCCAAGTACCTCACAGCCAAGAGCTGCTGGTCCTTCTACTGCACCAACAGCAAGACAGCCAAGACCTGCTGCTTCTGCTCCTACACCACCATCATCTGGAAGAAGAGGAGCTGGCAGAGGAGCTGGTGTTACTTCTACTACAACACCACCATCTGGAAGAGGAAGGGGAGCTGGCAGAGGAGCTGGTGCTACTTCTACTACACCACCACCATCTGGAAGAGGAGCTGGCAGAGGCAGAGGAAGAGCTGGAAGAGGTGCTCCCAGGCAATATGCTGGCATTCCTACTGATGGCACACACACTGGATGGATGTCCTACTTCAATGCTAGCATGGGAGGAGGAGGAGCCATGTAATGTGAAATACTGTGGTGTTATTTTGGTTGAACTTGATGCTTGAGGTGGAGTACTGGTGGAGTACTCTAGTAATGTTGAACTTGATGCTTGTAATGTTGAACTTGAGGTGGAGTACTGGATATGTAGAACTTGCTACTGGATATGTGGTTGAACTTTAGGTGATTATCTGAATGTTGAACTTTAGGTGGTTATCTGAATGTTCACCTTTAGGTGGTTTTCTAAATGTTGAACTTTAGGTAGTTTTCTGAATGTTGAACTTTAGGCAGTTACTTGTGACAAATTAGTACCAATACTGCTGCTATTTGTTGCATGTCAGCATGGTGAAATTGCCCACATTCTGGAGTGAGCTCATTGGGGATCTGCGTGATGAATTATGGAGGCTTAATGAAGCACGGTGACTAGGGGTCGAGGAAGCCACCTAAGCCTAACCATTAGGGTTTACGGTGACTCGGGGTCGACGGAGCCACCTAAGCCTAACCATTAGGGTTTACGGTGACTCGGGGTCGACGGAGCCACCTAAGCCTAACCATTAGGGTTTACGGTGACTCGGGGTGGACGGAGCCACCTAAGCCTAACCATTAGGGTTTACGGTGACTCGGGGTCGACGGAGCCACCTAAGCCTAACCATTAGGGTTTACGGTGAATCGGGGTCGACGGAGCCACCTAAGCCTAACCATTAGGGTTTACGGTGACTCGGGGTCGACGGAGCCACCTAAGCCTAACCATTAGGGTTTACGGTGACTCAGGGTCGACGGAGCCACCTAAGCCTAACCATTAGGGTTTACGGTGACTCGGGGTCGACGGAGCCACCTAAGCCTAACCATTAGGGTTTACGGTGACTCGGGGTCGACGGAGCCACCTAAGCCTAACCATTAGGGTTTACGATGACTCGGGGTCGACAGAGCCACCTAAGCCTAACCATTAGGGTTTCCAATGCATGATATAACATAACCATCTAATAATCCAGTGCTAACATAACCATCAAATAGTCTTCCAATGCTAACATAATCATAAAAACCTAGTGCATGAGAAATTATAATCTGAAGTCTAGCAAACATAACACAGAATATCTGATCCAGCTAACATAACACACATAACACACAATACTTACTACAGTTCAACATATTATAAAGTACACAACCATTGTTCACAATACATAGTGGAGTTTAGATGCATAGTTCATCCTTTTCTCACAAAAGGATGAAAAGCATATCTACTACATACATACACAGCCATAGTTCATCTTAGAGAAGTTCACATTTAGTAGAGCCATACACTACACAACCATCATGCCCACAAGGTCAGCATTGCCCACTACTCTCATATTCATTTTCTTCACTTCTCTAAGATGGCCTGGATCCCCTTGATCTTCTCCTTTAGCTTCTCCTCTGCCTTAATCAACCCAGCAATCTGAAGCTCTAGCTTCCCCTTCTCTTCACCATGCTTTTCCTTTCCCTTGAGCAAATCAGCAACCTGAAACTTCAACTCTAGCTTATCTTGGGTGAGCTTCTCCTCAGACTTTGTGAGCTCTGCATTCTTCAACTCCAAGTTCATCTTAGCTTCAGTAAGCAATTGCTTATCAGTAATATGCTTCAACTTCAGGTTTTGGATGACTGTAGCTTGAGCTCTTGTCAGGTTCAGTAGCACATCATAATTCTGCTTAAACTTCTCAAACTCTGCATCTTTCTTTGCCATCTTTGCATTCATATCAGCCACCAGTTCACTTCTGCATTCATGCTGATATGTAATGGCAGACTGCAGATGTCTGAAATCCACCACCCTATCCTCCTGGAAGCTCATAAGCTGATGCACATCTTGGACTAGCTTGTCATAGTTGGCCTCCAGGTTGTTCTTCTCTTCTGTCAGATGGTGGATAGTGAAAGAACTTTCAAGATTGTCATTCACCCTAGCACTTTTGGCATCTTCAACCATTGCCCATAGCTTCAACAATGCATTCTGCATTGTTGGGGGCCACTGGTGATCAACCCATTCAACAAAGAGCCACAATTGCTACCTTCCTGCAAAAAACAACAACAAAACAGTTCATACATCAAGTAATTACACAAAATACTGCAGTTGCCAAAAAGAATGTCTAAATTTAGCATCAGACCACTACATTTAACAAGAGGAGCAGCCACTTGAGTAGCTGACTGACTAGTTTAGTTACTGTACTGTTCATATCAAGGAGTGTTCAAATATTTGTAAGAGTTTAGTTACTGTACTGTTCATATCAAGGAGTGTTCAAATATTTGTAAGCTACTCTACTACCACTATTAACATAAAATACTATGTTAGCACCAGACCACTACATTTAACAAGAGGAGCAGCCACTTGAGTAAGAAAAAATATACTCATGCTTGACCTAAATTACTATTAACATAAATTACTATGCCATTGTACTCCAGCAAAATATACTCATGCTTGACCTAAATAAGCTACTCTAACCACTATGAACCAAAATGTTGACAGCAAGCAGAGTACTCCAGCAAACAGAGTTCAATATGGCACTGACCAAGTAAGAAAAAAAATCAGTATGCCTACAATCCTACAATCCATACCGGCTGTGCACATGCTAAAAACCTCCTGCCTGTGTCTGTTCCTTCAAAGGCAACAAGCCTCTCAGATGCCATGCCGTGCTTCTCACATGGAGACATCACATCCAGCTCAAGCCCCTTGTAATCTGGATCTTCAATGCTGAAAGGGACCTGCAGAAGCTCGCACAAAGACAATGGCCAAATCAAAACCTAGCGATATCAACCAAATCAAGAAATCCCAAATCTGAAACCCTAACCCTAACCCTGTACTGACCTCGCTGAGACCGTCTGTGGAGGAAGAAGACTGCATGTACGGGAGGCTAGAATGGTCGTCGCTGCTTTCGTCCTCCAAAACCATGGCGTCGGCAGGGCGGTGCGGCGGCCGGCAGTCGGGACGCGGGCGGCGGCGACGGAGGAAACGAGCGAGGAGGAGGTGGGGAGGGGAATGGTGCGGCCTGGCTGGAGCTGGTGCGACCGGACCAGGTTGGAAAGCAGCAGCGCACCGGCTCGTCCTAGTCAGCGCACGGGCACATGCCGATTGGCCAGCGTGGCACCTGACGGGTGGGCCCGAGCTTTCGGATCGGGCGTCAATACGTATAAATACGCGTTTTAGCCTAATTTGCAAAAAACTTAGACCGATGTTGGTACTGACACACAAAAATTAGCAATCATGGTACCAATCTGCATGTGATGCCCGAATTGTGGTACTTCTGTGCAATTAACTCAGGTTCGGAGTGACAACGGAACGGAGTTCAAGAACGCAAATGTGGACACCTTTCTTGACGAAGAAGAGATTTCACACGAGTTCTCGGCTACATACACACCTCAACAAAATGGAGTTGTTGAGAGGAAGAACCAGACGCTCATCGAAATGGCAAGAACAATGCTTGATGAATACAAGACGCCAAAGCACTTTTGGGCAGAAGCAGTTGAGACAGCTTGTCACGCAACAAATCGCTTATATCTTCACAAGCTACTCGGCAAGACGGCATATGAGCTCCTCACCGGTAACAAGCCTCAAGTTGGATACTTTCGAGTATTCGGCTCAAAGTGCTACATTCTTGATAGGCATCGTCGTTCAAATTTTGCTCCTAAATCTCATGAAGGTTTTCTACTTGGTTATGGATCAAACTCTCACACTTACCGTGTCTACAACAATTTCACCCGAAAGGTTGAAGAGACGGTAGATGTGAAGTTTGATGAATCTAATGGCTCGCAAGTAGAGCAATTGCCAATTGATGTAGGAGACAAAGACCCTTCAGAAGCAATTCAAGACTTGTCCATTGGCAAAATTCGTCCAACAGAGGTGAAGGAGAGTACTTCATCCGTTCAAGTGGAAGCTTCTACTTCACAACAAGGTGAACCTAGAATCGACACGGAAGCATCCACAAGTGGGACACACCAAGATGAAGAAAACGAGGAAGTACGTCAAGATGAACATCAACAACCTCCTTCTCCACCACGACAAGAGAACAACAACGTCAACAATGAAGAAGGCCAAGAAGAAGAACAAGATGAAGAGGATGTTCAACAAAGACCCAAGCAAAAGCTCTCACGAGTTCGAGCAAGAATTGCCAAAGATCATCCCGTCGAGCAAATCCTCAATGATATACAAACCGGGAGAATCACTCGCTCAAAAACTCGTGTAGCTAACTTTTGTGAAAACTACTCATTCATCTCTAGCATTGAACCAATGAAGGTTGAAGGAGCATTGGAAGATCCGGATTGGATAAACGCTATGCATGAAGAGCTACATAATTTTGAGAGAAACCAAGTTTGGACATTGGTTGAGAAGCCCGACAACAGCCACAACACCATTGGTACCAAATGGGTGTTTCGCAACAAGCAAGATGAAGATGGACAAGTGGTCCGCAAGAAAGCACGTCTCGTCGCCCAAGGATACACACAAGTCGAAGGTATGGACTATGGTGAGACGTATGCTCCCGTTGCTAGACTTGAGTCCATTCGCATCTTACTTGCCTATGCTAATCACCATAATATCACCTTGTACCAAATGGACATTAAAAGTGCTTTTCTAAATGGAGAAATAGAGGAGGAAGTTTATGTCAAACAACCTCCCAACTTTGTCAATCCTAAGAAACCAAATCATGTTTACAAACTTCACAAAGCTCTTTATGGTCTTAAACAAGCTCCTAGAGCATGGTATAAATGCTTGACCAAGTTCCTTACTACAAGTGGTTTTGAGATTGGTAAAATTGATTCTACTCTTTTTACTAAAAGGGTTAATGGAGAACTATTTGTATGCCAAATTTATGTTGACGACATCATATTTGGTTCAACTAACCCCCTTTTCAGTGAAAAGTTTGGAAAGCTAATGTCAGAGAAGTTTGAGATGTCTATGATGAGTGAACTCAAATTCTTTCTCGGGTTGCAAATCAAGCAAACTAAGGAAGGTACATTTGTCTCTCAAACAAAGTACACCAAGGACTTATTCAAGAAGTTCAATATGCAAGAATGCAAAGGTATGTCTACACCCATGCCTACTAGTGGACATAATGATTTGACCAAAGATGGTGAACCTGTTGATCAAAAGGTTTATCGCTCTATGATTGGTTCATTGTTATACCTATGTGCTTCACATCCCGATATTATGCTAAGTGTGTGCATGTGTGCACGATATCAAGCTGCTCATAAAGATTGTCATCTTAAGGCTGTGAAAAGGATAGTGAGATATTTAATCCATACACCAAATTTTGGCATTTGGTATCCTAAGAGGTCTTCTTTTGATCTTGTTGGCTATTCCGATTCGGATTATGCCGGAGACAAGGTTGATAGAAAGTCCACTTCGGGTACTTGTCAATTTCTTGGTAGATCTCTTGTGTCTTGGTCTTCCAAGAAACAAAAATCGGTATCCTTATCCACCGCCGAAGCGGAATACATTGCCGCTGGTTCATGTTGTGCTCAATTACTTTGGATGACCCAAACTCTTAAAGATTATGGGATTTATGTGAAACATGTTCCACTGCTTTGTGACAATGAAAGTGCTATCAAAATTGGTCATAATCCTGTACAACATTCTCGAACTAAGCATATTGAAGTTCGTCATCATTTCATTCGAGATCATGTTGCTAAGGGTGACATCAATCTTAAGCATGTTCGCACCGATAAGCAATTAGCGGATATATTCACTAAACCGCTTGATGAGAAAGTGTTTTGCAGGTTGAGAGGAGAATTGAACATCATTGATGCTTCGAACTTGGAGTAGAAACTCCATTGGATACATGCAAGACATGAGCTTATGACTAATCCATGATGTATCTCTTATGATAACTATCTCATGTCTTGGATATATTTGCACCTTGCATGTTGTCTAACCCATGTAGGTGCTTGGCTGAATCTAATTCCATGAGATTGCGACTCACTCACATCTTGAGCAATCTCTACAAGACTAAGACTCTACACAATAGTGGTTGAAGACAAGGAAGCACAAAACCATTCAAACATATCCTTTGACAAATTCTATATTAAGCTTCATAATTGTCATTTTTGGATACACAAGTGCTCTTCCTTGCAAGAACTAACCCATGTAGGTAGATGAACTCGAACTCCAAGTGGTGCTCCCAACTCTTGATGAACTACATCAACCTTGAGCACCCACACAAGTTCAACTACATGAGCAAGAACTACATCACTATCCAAGGTATGTTATTCCATCTTAGAGAAGCTTTACTCCAAGACATGAGTCAAAGCAACTCAACAAGATGTGAATACATCAAGATGCTTAAACGAAAAATGGTAACCCCATTTTGAGCTTAAACGATGAGTATGACCTATGATCAAGTGTCCTCACTTGACTCCTAAGTCAATATACTCTAACATAGGTGACTATGTCACCGCCCAATTCTAGATGAAGTTCTCTTGTGTTCTTTTCTGAGTTATTGCATTTGTCCCTTGCATATTTGTTTCCTTCTTTTCTCAAACAAAACAAAAAAATTTCATCTAGAAACTTTCACTCTTTTCCTTTTTGTTCTTGTTCTGCATATTTCTGCATCAAATTCATTGCAAATCTTTGTGAGATCTTCTTGACTAGTGAGCTGAGGTGACAAGTGTTTTTCTCTGTGTAAACTCGGTTTCACCGACTTGCAAATCTCGGTCCAACCGAATCTTTTCGGTACCACCAAAATATGCCACTCGGTGCCACCGACTTTGCAATCAGAAAAATAGTTTGCCACTTGTTCTACATTTCTTCTGATCTAGCTCCACTAAATGAGTCTTGTCCTCCACAAGCATCACAATTTTATCCTCTACTTTGTGCTGAATCTCAAGGACCAAACCGATTCGACGGATTCCAGGAAAAACCTTCTTGGAAATTGATGTCAAAGGGGGAGAGAGAGATCACATCAAAGCTTGTAGGAGAAAGAGATCACACCAGGGAGAGAAACAGTCTCCAGGACCAAACCTACAAGAGAGAAAGTATTAAGGGGGAGAGAGAGACTTCAAGGGGGAGAGAAAGTCTCAAGGATCCCAGATGCTTGATGTTCAAGAGGAGAGATGCCACATGTCTTTTTGGGGGGAAAGACATGTTCATATGAACTCATTTGAATTAAGTTCTACTCATATCCTTCAGCTCTGATTTTCTGTTTCCTATCTTCTCCCAATATCCCATGTAAGATTCAGGGGGAGCAGGACACCTAAGGGAAAAGAAATCAGCCAAATTCATTACATATCTTTATTCTTGGGGACATGTTGAATCCAATGTGGTACCTTGTACTCACTCTCTACATGTCATCCCAGTCTTGGCATTCTTGTGGTTTCTTTTGTTTGCTCTGGCTAGTGGACGTACCTGTGTTATCTAACCTTGTTTGTGCAGGTTCATTCCATCCTAAGCCAACTCGAGACCACAAGGTAAGTATATGCATCAAAATCATGAGTATGAGGAGTTCTTGCTTATGTACATACTGTTTGCAAGAAGGACTCATGAGCATGAAGGTATTTTTCTTGATAATCTTTTGCTCTGATGCATATGGCCAAGATACATGTAACACATTGTCTACTCTGTCATGATTATGCTCTCACATGCCTCAATATTTCATATTTACATGAGTGCATACATGTAGGGGGAGCCTATGCTTGCTACATGTTCTTCCAAAGCTTTACTTGCTGTTCTTTATATCTTTATCTAAAGCTTTGATGTATGTTGCCATCAATTACCAAAAAGGGGGAGATTGAAAGCACAAGTGCTCCCTAGGTGGTTTTGATAATTGATGACAACATATCTTGTTGGACTAACACTTCTATCTAGCATGTTTCAGATAAGTTCAACAATGGAGTGGCATGGACTAAAGGTTGTGGGAACTCCTTCAAGATGCTAAGGACAAGGGATTGGCTAAAGCTTCAAGCTCAAGACTCTTCACTTTTACATTTTAGTGATCCAAGATCACATTGAGTCCATAGGAAAAGCCAATACTATCAAGGAGGGATGAGGTGTTGCTTAATGAGCCTCTTGCTTCATGTGCTTAGTGATATGCTCCAAAACCCTCAACTACTTTCCCATATCCACATATGACCTAAACCCTAAGCCAAACTCGGTCCTACCGATTCTTCCTATCCGGCGCCACCGAGTTTCACTTGTCATTAGCCACTGCCAAACCCTAGCAATTCGGTTCTACCGATAAGGATCTCGGTCCCACCGAGATGGGGTTGCAAACTCTCTGTTACCCATTGCAATATTCTCGGTCCCACCGAGTTTGTGTAATCGGTCCCACCGAGATTGCAATGTAAACTCAGTGTTTCCCCTTTGTAACTTTTCGGTCTCACCGAGTTCCACTCGGTCTCACCGAAAGAGCAAATCGGTCCCACCGAGTTTGCCTGACCAACTCTCTGGTTAGCTAATTACCAAATTCGGTCTCACCGATTTTGTGTAATCGGTCTCACCGAGATTACGTTATGCCCAAACCCTAACCATATCGGTCCTACCGAGTTGCATGTCAGTCCCACCAAAATTCCTAACGGTCACTAGGTTTACTATTTCGGTCAGACCGAGTTTTCTGATTCGGTCCCACCGAGATTGGTAAATTGTGTGTAACGGTTGGATTTTGTGTGGAGGCTATATATACCCCTCCACCTCTTTCTCATTCGAAGTGAGAGCCATCAGAACACACACACCATTCCAACTCATTTGTTCTGAGAGAGAACCACCTACTCATGTGTTGAGACCAAGACATTCCATTCCTACCATATGGATCTTGATCTCTAGACTTCCCAAGTTGCTTTCCACTCAAATC
>NC_053027.1:470049991-470065653 GCF_003073215.2 Triticum urartu
ACAATCTTGTCGGAGGCTCCCAAGTGACACCTAGCCAATCTAGGAGACACCACTCTCCAAGAAGTAACAAATGGTGTGTAGGTAATGAACTCCTTGCTCTTGTGCTTCAAATGATAGTCTCCCCAACACTCAACTCTCTCTCATAGGATTTGGATTTGGTGGAAAGAAGATTTGAGTGGAAAGCAACTTGGGAAGGCTAGAGATCAAGATTCATATGGTAGGAATGGAATGTCTTGATCTCAACACATGAGTAGGTGGTTCTCTCTCAGAACAAATGAGTTGGAATGATGTGTGTGTTCTGATGGCTCTCTCTTGGAATGAGAAAGAGGTGGAGGGGTATATATAGCCTCCACACAAAATCCAACCGTTAAACAGTTTTCCAATCTCGGTGGGACCGAATCAATAAACTCGGTCGGACCAAAAATGTAAACCTAGTGACTGTTAGTGATTTCGGTGGGACCGACATGCAACTCGGTAGGACCGATTCGGTTAGGGTTTGGGCATAACGTAATCTCGGTGAGACCGATTACACAAACTCGGTGAGACCGAATTTGGTAATTATCTAACCAGAGAGTTGGTCAGGCAAACTCGGTGGGACCGATTTGCTCTTTCGGTGAGACCGAGTGGAACTCGGTGAGACCGAAAAGTTACAAAGGGGAAACACTGAGTTTACATTGCAATCTCGGTGGGACCGATTCGCTCTTTCGGTGGGACCGAAAAGTTACGAAAGGGAAACAGAGAGTTTGCAACCCCATCTCGGTGGGACCGAGAACCTTATCGGTAGAACTGAATTGCTAGGGTTTGGCAGTGGCTAATGACAAGTGAAACTCGGTGGCGCCGGATAGGAAAAATCGGTAGGACCGAGTTTGGCTTAGAGTTTAGGTCATATGTGGATATGGGAAAGTAGTTGAGGGTTTTGGAGCATATCACTAAGCACATGAAGCAAGAGGCTCATTAAGCAACACCTCATCCCTCCTTAATAGTATTGGCTTTTCCTATGGACTCAATGTGATCTTGGATCACTAAAATATAAAATGAAGAGTCTTGAGCTTTTGAGCTTGAGCCAATCCATTCTCCTTAGCATTTTGAGGGTTCCACTTTCACATCCATGCCATGCCACTCCATTGTTGAACTTATCTGAAACATGCTAGATAGAAGTGTTAGTCCAACAAGAGATATGTTGTCATCAATTATCAAAACCACCTAGGGAGCACTTGTGCTTTCAATCTCCCCCTTTTTGGTAATTGATGGCAACATACATCAAAGCTTTAGATAAAGATATAACGAACAGCAAGTAAAGCTTTGGAAGAACATGTAGCAAGCATAGGCTCCCCCTACATGTATGCACTCATGTAAATATGAAATATAGAGGCATGTGAGAGCATAATCATGACAGAGTAGGCAATGTGTTACATGTATCTTGGCCATATGCATCAGAGCAAAAGATTATCAAGGAAAATACCTTCATGCTCATGAGTCCTTCTTGCAAACAGTATGTACATAAGCAAGAACTCCTCATACTCATGATTTTGATGCATATACTTACCTTGTGGTCTCGAGTTGGCTTAGGATGGAATGAACCTGCAAACAAGGTTAGATAACACAGGTACGTCCACTAGCCAGAGCAAACAAAAGAAACCACAAGAATGCCAAGACTGGGATGACATGTAGAGAGTGATAACATTGGATTCAACATGTCCCCAAGAATAAAGATATGCAATGAATTTGGCTGATTTCTTTTCCCTTAGGTGTCTTGCTCCCCCTGAATCTTACATGGGATATTGGGAGAAGATAGGAAACAGAAAATCAGAGCTGAATGGAACTTAATTCAAATGAGTTCGTATGAACATGTCTTTCCCCCAAAAAGACATGTGGCATCTCTCCTCTTGAACATCAAGCATCTGGGATCCTTGAGTATTTTTCTCTCCCTGGAAATCTCTCTCTCCCCCTTAACAACATCTGGGATCCTTGAGACTTTCTCTCCCCCTTAATAACATCTGGGATCCTTGAGACTTTCTCTCCCCCTTAATACTTTTTCTCTCTCTCTCTCTTGGTGTGATCTCTCTTTCCTACAAGCTTTGATGTGATCTCTCTCTCCCCCTTTGACATCAATTTCCAAGAAGGTTTTTCCTGGAATCCGTCGAATGGGTTTGGTCCTTGAGATTTAGCGCAAAGCAGAGGATAAAGTTGTGATGCTTGTGGAGGACAAGATTCATTGAGTGGAGCTGGATCATAAGAAATGTAGAACAAGTGGCAAACTGTTTTTCTGATTGCAAAGTCAGTGGCACCGAGTGGCACATTTCGGTGGTACCGAAAAGATTCGGTTGGACCGAAATTTGCAAGTCGGTGAAACCGAGTTTACAAAGAGAAAAACACTTGTCACCTCAGCTCACTAGTCAAGTAAGATCTCACAAAGATTTGCAATGAATTAGCTGATGGATTTGCAAGGAATTGATGCAGAAATATGCAGAACAAGAACAAAAAGGAAAAAGTGAAAGTTTCTAGATGAAGTTTTTTTTTTGAATTTTTTTTGTTTGAGAGAGAAGGAAACAAATATGCAAGGAACAAATGCAATAACTCAGAAAAGGACACAAGAGAACTTCATCTAGAATTGGGCGGTGACATAGTCACCTATGTTAGAGTATATTGACTTAGGAGTCAAGTGAGGACACTTGATCATAGGTCATACTCATCGTTTAAGCTCAAAATGGGTTACCATTTTTCTTTTAAGCATCTTGATGTATTCACATCTTGTTGAGTTGCTTTGACTCATGTCTTGGAGTAAAGCTTCTCTAAGATGGAATGACATACCTTGGGTGGTGGTGTGGTTCTTGCTCATGTAGTTGAACTTGTGTGGGTGCTCAAGGTTGATGTAGTTCATCAAGAGTTGGGAGCACCACTTGGAGTTTGAGTTCATCTACCTACATGGGTTAGTTCTTGCAAGGAAGAGCACTTGTGTATCCAAAAATGACAATCATGAAGCTTAACATAGAATTTGTCAAAGGATATGTTTGAATGGTTTTGTGCTTCCTTGTCTTCAACCACAATTGTGTAGAGTCTTGGTGATGTAGAGATTGCTCAAGATATGAGTGAGTCGCAATCTCATGGAGTTAGATTCAACCAATCACCTACATTGGTTAGACAACATGCAAGGTGCAAATATATCCAAGACATAAGATAGTTATCATAAGAGATACATCATGGATTAGTCATAAGCTCATGTCTTGCATGTAGCCAATGGAGTTTCTACTCCAAGTTCGAAGCATCAATGATGTTCAATTCTCCTCTAAACCTGCAAAACACTTTCTCATCAAGCGGTTTAGTGAATATATCCACTAATTGCTTATCGGTGCGAACATGCTTAAGATTGATGTCACCCTTAGCAACATGATCTCGAATGAAATGATGACGAACTTCAATATGCTTAGTTCGGGAATGTTGTACAGGATTATGACCAATTTTGATAGCACTTTCATTGTCACAAAGCAGTGGAACATGTTTCACATAAATCCCATAATCCTTAAGAGTTTGGGTCATCCAAAGTAATTGAGCACAACATGAACCAGCGGCAATGTATTCCGCTTCGGCGGTGGATAAGGATACCGAGTTTTGTTTCTTGGAAGACCAAGACACAAGAGATCTACCAAGAAATTGACAAGTACCCGAAGTGGACTTTCTATCAACCTTGTCTCCGGCATAATCTGAGTCAGAATAGCCAACAAGATCAAAAGAAGACCTCTTAGGATACCAAATGCCAAAATTTGGTGTATGGATTAAATATCTCACTATCCTTTTCACAGCCTTAAGATGACAATCTTTAGGAGCAGCTTGATATCGAGCACACATGCACACACTTAGCATAATGTCGGGACGTGAAGCACATAGGTATAACAATGAACTAATCATAGAGCGATAAACCTTTTGATCAACAGGTTCACCATCTTTGGTCAAATCATTATGTCCACTAGTAGGCATGGGTGTAGACATACCTTTGCATTCTTGCATATTGAACTTCTTGAATAAGTCCTTGGTGTACTTTGTTTGAGAGACAAATGTACCTTCCTTAGTTTGCTTGATTTGCAACCCGAGAAAGAATTTGAGTTCACTCATCATAGACATCTCAAACTTCTCTGACATTAGCTTTCCAAACTTTTCACTAAAGAGAGGGTTAGTTGAACCAAATATGATATCATCAACATAAATTTGGCATACATATGCTTCTCCATTAACCTTTTTAGTAAAAAGAGTAGAATCAATTTTACCAATTTCAAAACCACTAGTAGTGAGGAACTTGGTCAAGCATTTATACCATGCTCTAGGAGCTTGTTTAAGACCATAAAGAGCTTTGTGAAGTTTGTAAACATGATTTGGTTTCTTAGGATTGACAAAGCCGGGAGGTTGTTTGACATAAACTTCCTCCTCTATTTCTCCATTTAGAAAAGCACTTTTAATGTCCATTTGGTACAAGGTGATATTATGGTGATTAGCATAGGAAAGTAAGATGCGAATGGACTCAAGTCTAGCAACGGGAGCATATGTCTCACCATAGTCCATACCTTCAATTTGTGTGTATCCTTGGGCGACGAGACGTGCTTTGTTGCGGACCACTTGTCCATCTTCATCTTGCTTGTTGCGAAACACCCATTTGGTACCAATGATGTTGTGGTTGTTGTCGGGCTTCTCAACCAATGTCCAAACTTGGTTTCTCTCAAAGTTATGTAGCTCTTCATGCATAGCGTTTATCCAATCCGGATCTTCCAATGCTTCTTCAACCTTCATTGGTTCAATGCTAGAGATGAATGAATAGTTTTCACAAAAGTTAGCTAAACGAGTTTTTGAGCGAGTAATTCTCCTGGTTTGTATATCATTGTGGATTTGCTCGACGGGATGATCTTTGGCAATTCTTGCTCGAACTCGTGAGAGCTTTTGCTTGGGTCTTTGTTGAGCATCTTCTTCATCTTGTTCTTCTTCTTGGCCTTCTTCATTGTTGGCGTCGTCGTTCTCTTGTCGTGGTGGAGAAGGAGGTTGTTGATGTTCATCTTGACGTACTTCCTCGTTTTCTTCATCTTGGTGTGTCCCACTTGTGGATGCTTCCGTGTCGATTCTTGGTTCACCTTGTTGTGAAGTAGAAGCTTCCACTTGGACGGATGAAGTACTCTCCTTCACCTCCGTTGGACGAATTTTGCCAATGGACAAATCTTGAATTGCTTCTGAAGGGTCTTTGTCTCCTACATCAATTGGCAATTGCTCTACTTGCGAGCCATTAGATTCATCAAACTTCACATCTACCGTCTCTTCAACCTTTCGGGTGAAATTGTTGTAGACACGGTAAGTGTGAGAGTTTGAGCCATAACCAAGTAGAAAACCTTCATGAGATTTAGGAGCAAACTTTGAACGACGATGCTTATCAAGAATGTAGAACTTTGAGCCGAATACTCGAAAGTATCCAACTTGAGGCTTGTTACCGGTGAGGAGCTCGTATGCCGTCTTGCCGAGTAGCTTGTGAAGATATAAGCGATTTGTTGCGTGAAAAGCTGTCTCAACCGCTTCTACCCAAAAGTGCTTTGGCGTCTTGTATTCATCAAGCATTGTCCTTGCCATTTCGATGAGCGTTCGGTTCTTCCTCTCAACAACTCCATTTTGTTGAGGTGTGTATGTAGCCGAGAACTCGTGTGAAATCCCTTCTTCGTCAAGAAAGGTGTCCACATTTGCGTTCTCGAACTCCGTTCCGTTGTCACTCCGAACCTTCTTGATCTTCACATCAAACTGATTTTGAGCTTTCCTGGCGAAGTTTCTGAAGATCTTCTGGACCTGCGATTTATCATTGAGGAAAAACACCCACGTAAATCTTGAAAAATCATCAACTATAACTAGACCAAAGGAATTTCCACCGAGACTCTTGTAGGCATTGGGACCAAAAAGATCCATGTGAAGCAACTCGAGTGGCCTCCTTGTGGTCATGATGTTCTTCACAGGATGTCTTCCTCCAACCTGTTTACCTGCTTGACAAGCACTGCAAAGTCTATCCTTATCAAATAATACATCGTTAACTCCAAGGATATGATTTCCTTTAATAAGCTTTTCAAGGTTTCTCATGCCAACGTGACCTAGTCGTCTATGCCACAACCAACCTTTTGAGGATTTAGCAACAAAGCAAGTTTTAGGTTGTGCCTTTTTAGAGAAATCGACGATGTAAAGATCACCTCTACGCATACCCGTAAAGACCATTTTATGATTGTCTCGACAAAATACTTGGCAATCTACCTCAGTAAATAGGACATTCAAATCGAAATCAGCAAGTCTAGATACTGAAAGTAAGTTGTAACCAAGAGATTCAACGAGCATGACATTTTGAATGGAACTATCATGTGAGATGGCCACCTTACCAAGGCCAACCACTTTACCCTTTGAATTATCACCAAAGGTGACATATTTTCGAGGGCCGTTGTTTTCAGCAAGCTCACGGAACATCTCTTCATCTCCGGTCATATGATCAGTGCATCCACTATCAAGAACCCATTCCTTTCCTCCTGATTCATATCCCCGAAGATTTGCCATAAGACCAAAATGTCTCATTGCATCATCAAGATCGGAGTCACTATCATCATCATAATATTCATGTTCATCATGATCTTGTGACTCATCATTTCCTAGAGAGGGTAATTCATTAGATAAATGATCAAAGTGGTTACTTTTATGAATTCTTATAGCTTTGAGAATGATATCATTAATGATTCCAACATCTCCTTTAGCATGCATAAGATTGGCAAGTTCAAGAAGACATTTACCAAAACTAGGATCACTAGAGTTCATCTTACTCAAGGTAATAGATTTATGGAGAATTTCATCCAAAGTTTTTAAGGAGTGATTGGGAAACCGTTCCTCAAGAAATTTCCATATAGTATAGGCGCAATTTTGAGTACGTAAACTAGCAATCAAATCTTTGGGCAATCCTCTAATGATGAGCTCAATAGTTCTAAGATTGCGAATCATGTCAATATCTTCATCTAGGGTAGGATGCAAGGGATCAATATGGGGTGCACAAGGGCTAGTAATATACTTGTTCAAATGATATTGATTGAAGATTACAAGCATCTCATTTTTCCACTCATGAAAATACTTTCCATCAAGAATGGGCACTCTATGTCTGAGACTCCCTAGAGTAGACACATCCATCTTCCTCAAATGGTGATTAAACCAAGGCAATGGAGACCAAAGCTCTGATACCACTTGTGGGATCTAGAAGTAGATGTGTCTAGAAGGGGGGTGATTAGACACTTAGTGCTAAAGTAGCAATTTTTAATCTTTTTCGGTTTAAGTGGAGTTTAGGCACAATTTCAACACACACAATACATATCAAGCAAGCATGCAAAGAGTATATGAGCAGCGGAATGTAAAGCATGCAACTTGCAAGAATGTAAAGGGAAGGGTTTGGAGAGATCAAACGCAATTGGAGATACGGATGTTTTTCCCGTGGTTCGGATAGGTGGTGCTATCCTACATCCACGTTGATGGAGACTTCAACCCACGAAGGGTAACGGTTGCGCCAGTCCACACAAGGCTCCACCCAAGGGCAACGGTTGTGCGAGTCCATGAAGGGCTCCACCCACGAAGGGTCCACGAAGAAGCAACCACCCACGAAGGGTCCATGAAGAAGCAACCACCCACAAAGGGTCCACGAAGAAGCAACCTTGTCTATCCCACCATGGCCATCGCCCACACAGGACTTGCCTCACTAGCGGTAGATCTTCACGAAGTAGGCGATCTCCTTGCCCTTACAAACTCCTTGGTTCAACTCCACAATCTTGTCGGAGGCTCCCAAGTGACACCTAGCCAATCTAGGAGACACCACTCTCCAAGAAGTAACAAATGGTGTGTAGGTAATGAACTCCTTGCTCTTGTGCTTCAAATGATAGTCTCCCCAACACTCAACTCTCTCTCATAGGATTTGGATTTGGTGGAAAGAAGATTTGAGTGGAAAGCAACTTGGGAAGGCTAGAGATCAAGATTCATATGGTAGGAATGGAATATCTTGGTCTCAACACATGAGTAGGTGGTTCTCTCTCAGAACATATGAGTTGGAATGGTGTGTATGTTCTGATGGCTCTCTCATCAAATGAGGAGGAGGTGGAGGGGTATATATAGCCTCCACACAAAATCCAACCATTAAACAGTTTTCCAATCTCGGTGGGACCGAATCAATAAACTCGGTCGGACCAAAAATGTAAACCTAGTGACCGTTAGTGATTTTCGGTGGGACTGACATGCAACTCGGTAGGACCGATATGGTTAGGGTTTGGGCATAACATAATCTCGGTGAGACCGATTACAAAAACTCGGTGAGACCGAATTTGGTAATTAGCTAACCAGAGAGTTGGTCAGGCAAACTCGGTGGGACCGATTTGCTCTTTCGGTGAGACCGAGTGGAACTCGGTGAGACCGAAAAGTTACAAAGGGGAAACACTGAGTTTACATTGCAATCTCGGTGGGACCGATTCGCTCTTTCGGTGGGACCGAAAAGTTACGAAAGGGAAACAGAGAGTTTGCAACCCCATCTCGGTGGGACCGAGAACCTTATCGGTAGAACTGAATTGCTAGGGTTTGGCAGTGGCTAATGACAAGTGAAACTCGGTGGCGCCGGATAGGAAAAATCGGTAGGACCGAGTTTGGCTTAGAGTTTAGGTCATATGTGGATATGGGAAAGTAGTTGAGGGTTTTGGAGCATATCACTAAGCACATGAAGCAAGAGGCTCATTAAGCAACACCTCATCCCTCCTTAATAGTATTGGCTTTTCCTATGGACTCAATGTGATCTTGGATCACTAAAATATAAAATGAAGAGTCTTGAGCTTTTGAGCTTGAGCCAATCCATTCTCCTTAGCATTTTGAGGGTTCCACTTTCACATCCATGCCATGCCACTCCATTGTTGAACTTATCTGAAACATGCTAGATAGAAGTGTTAGTCCAACAAGAGATATGTTGTCATCAATTATCAAAACCACCTAGGGAGCACTTGTGCTTTCAATCTCCCCCTTTTTGGTAATTGATGGCAACATACATCAAAGCTTTAGATAAAGATATAACGAACAGCAAGTAAAGCTTTGGAAGAACATGTAGCAAGCATAGGCTCCCCCTACATGTATGCACTCATGTAAATATGAAATATAGAGGCATGTGAGAGCATAATCATGACAGAGTAGGCAATGTGTTACATGTATCTTGGCCATATGCATCAGAGCAAAAGATTATCAAGGAAAATACCTTCATGCTCATGAGTCCTTCTTGCAAACAGTATGTACATAAGCAAGAACTCCTCATACTCATGATTTTGATGCATATACTTACCTTGTGGTCTCGAGTTGGCTTAGGATGGAATGAACCTGCAAACAAGGTTAGATAACACAGGTACGTCCACTAGCCAGAGCAAACAAAAGAAACCACAAGAATGCCAAGACTGGGATGACATGTAGAGAGTGATAACATTGGATTCAACATGTCCCCAAGAATAAAGATATGCAATGAATTTGGCTGATTTCTTTTCCCTTAGGTGTCTTGCTCCCCCTGAATCTTACATGGGATATTGGGAGAAGATAGGAAACAGAAAATCAGAGCTGAATGGAACTTAATTCAAATGAGTTCGTATGAACATGTCTTTCCCCCAAAAAGACATGTGGCATCTCTCCTCTTGAACATCAAGCATCTGGGATCCTTGAGTATTTTTCTCTCCCTGGAAATCTCTCTCTCCCCCTTAACAACATCTGGGATCCTTGAGACTTTCTCTCCCCCTTAATAACATCTGGGATCCTTGAGACTTTCTCTCCCCCTTAATACTTTTTCTCTCTCTCTCTCTTGGTGTGATCTCTCTTTCCTACAAGCTTTGATGTGATCTCTCTCTCCCCCTTTGACATCAATTTCCAAGAAGGTTTTTCCTGGAATCCGTCGAATGGGTTTGGTCCTTGAGATTTAGCGCAAAGCAGAGGATAAAGTTGTGATGCTTGTGGAGGACAAGATTCATTGAGTGGAGCTGGATCATAAGAAATGTAGAACAAGTGGCAAACTGTTTTTCTGATTGCAAAGTCAGTGGCACCGAGTGGCACATTTCGGTGGTACCGAAAAGATTCGGTTGGACCGAAATTTGCAAGTCGGTGAAACCGAGTTTACAAAGAGAAAAACACTTGTCACCTCAGCTCACTAGTCAAGTAAGATCTCACAAAGATTTGCAATGAATTAGCTGATGGATTTGCAAGGAATTGATGCAGAAATATGCAGAACAAGAACAAAAAGGAAAAAGTGAAAGTTTCTAGATGAAGTTTTTTTTTTGAATTTTTTTTGTTTGAGAGAGAAGGAAACAAATATGCAAGGAACAAATGCAATAACTCAGAAAAGGACACAAGAGAACTTCATCTAGAATTGGGCGGTGACATAGTCACCTATGTTAGAGTATATTGACTTAGGAGTCAAGTGAGGACACTTGATCATAGGTCATACTCATCGTTTAAGCTCAAAATGGGTTACCATTTTTCTTTTAAGCATCTTGATGTATTCACATCTTGTTGAGTTGCTTTGACTCATGTCTTGGAGTAAAGCTTCTCTAAGATGGAATGACATACCTTGGGTGGTGGTGTGGTTCTTGCTCATGTAGTTGAACTTGTGTGGGTGCTCAAGGTTGATGTAGTTCATCAAGAGTTGGGAGCACCACTTGGAGTTTGAGTTCATCTACCTACATGGGTTAGTTCTTGCAAGGAAGAGCACTTGTGTATCCAAAAATGACAATCATGAAGCTTAACATAGAATTTGTCAAAGGATATGTTTGAATGGTTTTGTGCTTCCTTGTCTTCAACCACAATTGTGTAGAGTCTTGGTGATGTAGAGATTGCTCAAGATATGAGTGAGTCGCAATCTCATGGAGTTAGATTCAACCAATCACCTACATTGGTTAGACAACATGCAAGGTGCAAATATATCCAAGACATAAGATAGTTATCATAAGAGATACATCATGGATTAGTCATAAGCTCATGTCTTGCATGTAGCCAATGGAGTTTCTACTCCAAGTTCGAAGCATCAATGATGTTCAATTCTCCTCTAAACCTGCAAAACACTTTCTCATCAAGCGGTTTAGTGAATATATCCACTAATTGCTTATCGGTGCGAACATGCTTAAGATTGATGTCACCCTTAGCAACATGATCTCGAATGAAATGATGACGAACTTCAATATGCTTAGTTCGGGAATGTTGTACAGGATTATGACCAATTTTGATAGCACTTTCATTGTCACAAAGCAGTGGAACATGTTTCACATAAATCCCATAATCCTTAAGAGTTTGGGTCATCCAAAGTAATTGAGCACAACATGAACCAGCGGCAATGTATTCCGCTTCGGCGGTGGATAAGGATACCGAGTTTTGTTTCTTGGAAGACCAAGACACAAGAGATCTACCAAGAAATTGACAAGTACCCGAAGTGGACTTTCTATCAACCTTGTCTCCGGCATAATCTGAGTCAGAATAGCCAACAAGATCAAAAGAAGACCTCTTAGGATACCAAATGCCAAAATTTGGTGTATGGATTAAATATCTCACTATCCTTTTCACAGCCTTAAGATGACAATCTTTAGGAGCAGCTTGATATCGAGCACACATGCACACACTTAGCATAATGTCGGGACGTGAAGCACATAGGTATAACAATGAACTAATCATAGAGCGATAAACCTTTTGATCAACAGGTTCACCATCTTTGGTCAAATCATTATGTCCACTAGTAGGCATGGGTGTAGACATACCTTTGCATTCTTGCATATTGAACTTCTTGAATAAGTCCTTGGTGTACTTTGTTTGAGAGACAAATGTACCTTCCTTAGTTTGCTTGATTTGCAACCCGAGAAAGAATTTGAGTTCACTCATCATAGACATCTCAAACTTCTCTGACATTAGCTTTCCAAACTTTTCACTAAAGAGAGGGTTAGTTGAACCAAATATGATATCATCAA
Organism: Triticum urartu; assembly: GCF_003073215.2. NCBI lineage: Eukaryota > Viridiplantae > Streptophyta > Magnoliopsida > Poales > Poaceae > Triticum > Triticum urartu. The sequence continues at coordinate 470,061,988 of NC_053027.1, forward strand.
CATAAATTTGGCATACATATGCTTCTCCATTAACCTTTTTAGTAAAAAGAGTAGAATCAATTTTACCAATTTCAAAACCACTAGTAGTGAGGAACTTGGTCAAGCATTTATACCATGCTCTAGGAGCTTGTTTAAGACCATAAAGAGCTTTGTGAAGTTTGTAAACATGATTTGGTTTCTTAGGATTGACAAAGCCGGGAGGTTGTTTGACATAAACTTCCTCCTCTATTTCTCCATTTAGAAAAGCACTTTTAATGTCCATTTGGTACAAGGTGATATTATGGTGATTAGCATAGGAAAGTAAGATGCGAATGGACTCAAGTCTAGCAACGGGAGCATATGTCTCACCATAGTCCATACCTTCAATTTGTGTGTATCCTTGGGCGACGAGACGTGCTTTGTTGCGGACCACTTGTCCATCTTCATCTTGCTTGTTGCGAAACACCCATTTGGTACCAATGATGTTGTGGTTGTTGTCGGGCTTCTCAACCAATGTCCAAACTTGGTTTCTCTCAAAGTTATGTAGCTCTTCATGCATAGCGTTTATCCAATCCGGATCTTCCAATGCTTCTTCAACCTTCATTGGTTCAATGCTAGAGATGAATGAATAGTTTTCACAAAAGTTAGCTAAACGAGTTTTTGAGCGAGTAATTCTCCTGGTTTGTATATCATTGTGGATTTGCTCGACGGGATGATCTTTGGCAATTCTTGCTCGAACTCGTGAGAGCTTTTGCTTGGGTCTTTGTTGAGCATCTTCTTCATCTTGTTCTTCTTCTTGGCCTTCTTCATTGTTGGCGTCGTCGTTCTCTTGTCGTGGTGGAGAAGGAGGTTGTTGATGTTCATCTTGACGTACTTCCTCGTTTTCTTCATCTTGGTGTGTCCCACTTGTGGATGCTTCCGTGTCGATTCTTGGTTCACCTTGTTGTGAAGTAGAAGCTTCCACTTGGACGGATGAAGTACTCTCCTTCACCTCCGTTGGACGAATTTTGCCAATGGACAAATCTTGAATTGCTTCTGAAGGGTCTTTGTCTCCTACATCAATTGGCAATTGCTCTACTTGCGAGCCATTAGATTCATCAAACTTCACATCTACCGTCTCTTCAACCTTTCGGGTGAAATTGTTGTAGACACGGTAAGTGTGAGAGTTTGAGCCATAACCAAGTAGAAAACCTTCATGAGATTTAGGAGCAAACTTTGAACGACGATGCTTATCAAGAATGTAGAACTTTGAGCCGAATACTCGAAAGTATCCAACTTGAGGCTTGTTACCGGTGAGGAGCTCGTATGCCGTCTTGCCGAGTAGCTTGTGAAGATATAAGCGATTTGTTGCGTGAAAAGCTGTCTCAACCGCTTCTACCCAAAAGTGCTTTGGCGTCTTGTATTCATCAAGCATTGTCCTTGCCATTTCGATGAGCGTTCGGTTCTTCCTCTCAACAACTCCATTTTGTTGAGGTGTGTATGTAGCCGAGAACTCGTGTGAAATCCCTTCTTCGTCAAGAAAGGTGTCCACATTTGCGTTCTCGAACTCCGTTCCGTTGTCACTCCGAACCTTCTTGATCTTCACATCAAACTGATTTTGAGCTTTCCTGGCGAAGTTTCTGAAGATCTTCTGGACCTGCGATTTATCATTGAGGAAAAACACCCACGTAAATCTTGAAAAATCATCAACTATAACTAGACCAAAGGAATTTCCACCGAGACTCTTGTAGGCATTGGGACCAAAAAGATCCATGTGAAGCAACTCGAGTGGCCTCCTTGTGGTCATGATGTTCTTCACAGGATGTCTTCCTCCAACCTGTTTACCTGCTTGACAAGCACTGCAAAGTCTATCCTTATCAAATAATACATCGTTAACTCCAAGGATATGATTTCCTTTAATAAGCTTTTCAAGGTTTCTCATGCCAACGTGACCTAGTCGTCTATGCCACAACCAACCTTTTGAGGATTTAGCAACAAAGCAAGTTTTAGGTTGTGCCTTTTTAGAGAAATCGACGATGTAAAGATCACCTCTACGCATACCCGTAAAGACCATTTTATGATTGTCTCGACAAAATACTTGGCAATCTACCTCAGTAAATAGGACATTCAAATCGAAATCAGCAAGTCTAGATACTGAAAGTAAGTTGTAACCAAGAGATTCAACGAGCATGACATTTTGAATGGAACTATCATGTGAGATGGCCACCTTACCAAGGCCAACCACTTTACCCTTTGAATTATCACCAAAGGTGACATATTTTCGAGGGCCGTTGTTTTCAGCAAGCTCACGGAACATCTCTTCATCTCCGGTCATATGATCAGTGCATCCACTATCAAGAACCCATTCCTTTCCTCCTGATTCATATCCCCGAAGATTTGCCATAAGACCAAAATGTCTCATTGCATCATCAAGATCGGAGTCACTATCATCATCATAATATTCATGTTCATCATGATCTTGTGACTCATCATTTCCTAGAGAGGGTAATTCATTAGATAAATGATCAAAGTGGTTACTTTTATGAATTCTTATAGCTTTGAGAATGATATCATTAATGATTCCAACATCTCCTTTAGCATGCATAAGATTGGCAAGTTCAAGAAGACATTTACCAAAACTAGGATCACTAGAGTTCATCTTACTCAAGGTAATAGATTTATGGAGAATTTCATCCAAAGTTTTTAAGGAGTGATTGGGAAACCGTTCCTCAAGAAATTTCCATATAGTATAGGCGCAATTTTGAGTACGTAAACTAGCAATCAAATCTTTGGGCAATCCTCTAATGATGAGCTCAATAGTTCTAAGATTGCGAATCATGTCAATATCTTCATCTAGGGTAGGATGCAAGGGATCAATATGGGGTGCACAAGGGCTAGTAATATACTTGTTCAAATGATATTGATTGAAGATTACAAGCATCTCATTTTTCCACTCATGAAAATACTTTCCATCAAGAATGGGCACTCTATGTCTGAGACTCCCTAGAGTAGACACATCCATCTTCCTCAAATGGTGATTAAACCAAGGCAATGGAGACCAAAGCTCTGATACCACTTGTGGGATCTAGAAGTAGATGTGTCTAGAAGGGGGGTGATTAGACACTTAGTGCTAAAGTAGCAATTTTTAATCTTTTTCGGTTTAAGTGGAGTTTAGGCACAATTTCAACACACACAATACATATCAAGCAAGCATGCAAAGAGTATATGAGCAGCGGAATGTAAAGCATGCAACTTGCAAGAATGTAAAGGGAAGGGTTTGGAGAGATCAAACGCAATTGGAGATACGGATGTTTTTCCCGTGGTTCGGATAGGTGGTGCTATCCTACATCCACGTTGATGGAGACTTCAACCCACGAAGGGTAACGGTTGCGCCAGTCCACACAAGGCTCCACCCAAGGGCAACGGTTGTGCGAGTCCATGAAGGGCTCCACCCACGAAGGGTCCACGAAGAAGCAACCACCCACGAAGGGTCCATGAAGAAGCAACCACCCACAAAGGGTCCACGAAGAAGCAACCTTGTCTATCCCACCATGGCCATCGCCCACACAGGACTTGCCTCACTAGCGGTAGATCTTCACGAAGTAGGCGATCTCCTTGCCCTTACAAACTCCTTGGTTCAACTCCACAATCTTGTCGGAGGCTCCCAAGTGACACCTAGCCAATCTAGGAGACACCACTCTCCAAGAA
>NC_053027.1:470066653-470079029 GCF_003073215.2 Triticum urartu
ACGATCAACATGAGATGTTCACCGTTGATGACTAGTCCGTCTCACATGATGATCGGACACGGCCTAGTCGATTCGGATCATGTTTCACTTAGATGACTAGAGGGATGTCTATCTGAGTGGGAGTTCATTAAATAATTTGATTAGAAGAACTCAATTATCATGAACATAGTCTAAATTGTCTTTGCAAATATGTTGTAGATAAATAGCTCACGTTGTAGCTCCCTGTTTCAATACGTTCCTAGAGAAAGATTAAGTTGAAAGATATTGTAAGCAATGATGCGGACTAGGTCCGTAGTCCGAGGAGTGTCCTCACTGCTACACAGAAGGCTTATGTCTTTGATGCACCGCTCAATGTGCAAACCCCTACAATGTCGTCTGTGGATGTTGTGAACACCTGACAAACACATCCTGATGACTACTTGATAGTTTAGTGCACCATACTTTACGGCTTAGAATCGGATTCCAATGACGTTTTGAACGCCATAAGATATATGAGATGTTCCCAGAGCTGAAATTGGGATTTCAGGCTCATGCGCGTGTTGAGAGGTGTGAGACCTCTGACAAGTTCTTTAGCCAACAAGATGGAGGAGAATAGCTCAGCTAGTGAGCATGTGCTCAGAATGTCTGGGTGCTACAATCACTTAAATCTAGTGGGAGTTAAACTTCCAGGTAAGATAGTGATTGATAGAGTTGTCTAGACACTGTCACTAAGCTACTAGATCTTCGTGATGAACTATGACATGCAAGGGATGGAGTCGATCCCGGAGCTGTTCGCGGTGCTTAAGACCAAAAAAAGGTAGAAATCAAGAAGGAGCATCAAGTGTTGATGGTTTAACAAGACCACTGGTTTCAAGAAAGGCAAGGGCTAGAAGGGAAACTTCATGGATGGCAAACCAGTTGCCGCTCCAGTGAAGGAACCCAAGGTTGAACCCAAACCCGAGACTAAGTGCTTCTATTGTAAGGGGAACGGTCACTGGTAGCGGAATTACCCCAAATGCATGGTAGATAAGAAGGCTGGCAACTTCAACAAAATTTATACGTGTTATTAATGTGTACCTCACTAGTACTCCTGGTAGCACCTGGGTATTGGATACCGGTTCAGTTACTATTATTGGTGACTTGAAGCAAAAGCTACGGACTAAACGGAGACTGGCTAAGGGCGAGGTGACGATGTGTGTTTCCGAAGTTGATGAGATCACCATCTCACGCTCCATCTGCCTTCGGGATTAGTATTGAACCTAGATAAATGTTATCAGGTGTCTACGTTGAGCATGAATATGATTAGATCATGTTCATTGCAATACGGTTATTCATTTAAGTTATGGAATAATGGTTATTCTGATTACATGAATAATACCTTTCATGGTCATGCACCCTATGTGAATGGTTCATTGAATCTCGGTCGTGGTAATACACATGTTCACGCCAAAAGATGTAGAGTTAATAATGATAGTACCATTTTCTTGTGGCACTGCCGCTTAGGTCATATTAGCGTAAGATGCATGAAGAAGCTCCATGTCGATGGATGTTTGGAGTCACTTGATTTTGAATCGCTTGACACATGCGAGCCATGCCTCATGGGCAGGATGACTAAGACCCCGTTTTCAGGTACAATGAAACGGGCAACTGACTTGTTGGAAATCATTTATGCTGATGCGTGTGATCCAATGAGAATTGAAGTGTGCGGTGGATATCGCTATTTTCTCATCTTCACTCATGATTTGGGTAGATATAGGTATATCTACTTAATGAAGCACAAGTCTGAAACGTTTGAAAAGTTAAAGCGATTTCAGAGTGAAGTTAAGAATCACCATAACAAAGAAGATCATGTTCCTACGATCTAATCAAAAGGGGATTTTCTGAGTTATGAGTTTGGCAATGACTTAAGACATTGTGGAATTGCTTCGCAGTTGAAGCCACCTGGAACATCACAGCGTAATGGTGTGTCCGGACGTCGTAATCGAGCCTTATGAGATATGGTGCGATCTATGATGTCTCTTACCAATCTACCGCTATTATTTTGAGGTTATGCATTAGAGACAGCTGCATTCACTTTAGATAGGACACCATTTAAGTCCGTTGAAACGACGCCGTGTGAACATTGGTTTGGCAAGAAACCAAAGTTGTCACTTCTTAATGATTGGGGCTGCGATGCTTAAGGCTTCAGCCGAAGAAGCTCGAACCCAAAGCGGACAAACACATCTTCATAGGATACCCAAAGGTGACAGTAGGGTATACCTTCTATCTCAGATCCGAGGGCAAATTTTTTGTCGCTAAGAACGGGTCCTTTCTCGAGAAGGAGTTTCTCTCGAAAGAATTGAGTAGGAGGAAGATAGAACTTGATGAGGTTGTTGAACCTTTATTTCAACCAGAAAGTGATGCAACACAGAAAGATGTTTTCTATGGCGCCTACGTCTGTTGAATAGGAAGTTAATGATAGTGATCTTGAAGCTTCAGATCAAGTTGCTATCGAACCTCGTAGGTCGACAAGGATATGTACTACTCCTAAGTGGTACGGTAATCCTGTCTTAGATATCATGTTGTTAGACAACAATGAATCTACGAGCTATGGAGAAGCAATGGTGGGCCCGTATTCCGACAAATGGTTAGAAGCCATGAAATCCGAGATAGGATCCATATATCAGAACAAAGTATGGACTTTGGCGGACTTGCCCGATGATCGGCAAGCCATTGAGATAAATGGATCTTTAAGAAGAAGACGGACGTGGGCAGTAATGTTACCATCTATGAAGCTCGACTTGTGGGAAAGAGTCTTTTCACAAGTTCAAGGAGTTGACTACGGTGAGAATTTCTCACCCGTAGCGATGCTTAAGTCCGTCGGAATCATGTTAGCATTAGCTGTATTTTTCAATTATGAAATCTTACAGATGGATGTCAAAACAAGTTTTCTTACCAGTTTTCGTAAGAAAAGTTGTATGTGATACAATAAAAGGTTTTGACGATCCTAAGGATGCTAAAAGGTATGCTGGCTCCAGCAATCCTTCTATGGACTAGAGCAAGCATCTCGGAATCGGAATATATGTTTTGATGGAGTGATCAAAGCTTTTAGGTTTATACAATGTTTGCTAGAAACTTGTATTTACAAGAAAGTGAGTGGGAGCACTACAACATTTCTGATAAGTATATGTGGATGACATATTGTTGATTCGAAATAATGTAGAATTTCTGGAAAGCATAAACGGTTGTTTGAAGAGTGTTTTTCAAAGGAAGACCTGGATAAAGCTGCTTACAAATTGGGCATCAAGATCTATAGAGATAGATCAAGACACCTGATGATACTTTCAAAGAACGCACACCTTGACATGTTTTTGAAGGAGTTCAAAATAGATCAGTCAAAGAAGGGGTTCTTACCTGAGTTGTAAGGTGTGAAGTTGAGTAAGACTCAAAGCTTGACCACAGCATAAGAAAGAGAAAGGACGAAGGTCGTCCCCTATGCTTTTTTCATAGGCTCTATACGGTATGCCATGCTGAAGTACCGCACCTGATGTGTGCCTTGCCACATGTCTGGCAAGAGGGTACAAAGGTGATCTAGGAGTAGATCACCAGATAGCGGTCAAAATTATCCTTAGAGGAATAAGGAAATGTTTCTCGGTTATGGAGGTGATAAAGAGTTCGACGTAAAGAGTTACGTCGATGCAAGCTTAACACCTATCCGGATAGCTCTGAGTAGAGATACCGGATATGTATAATGGAGCAACAATTTGGAATAGCTCCAAGTGGAACATGGCAGCATCATCTACGATATAAAGTTTTGCGAAATACATAGGGATCTGAATATGGCAAGACCCGTTGACTACAACCTCTCTCACAAGCATAACATGATCAAACCCAGAACTCTTTGAGTGTTTATCACATAGTGATGTGAACTAGATCATTGAGTCTAGTAGACTCTTGGATGTTGGTCACATGGCGATGTGACCTGTGAGTGTTAATCATATGGCGATGTGAACTAGATTATTGACTCTAGTGCAAGTGGGAGACTGTTGGAAATATGCCCTAGAGGCAATAATAAATTAGTTATTATTATATTATATTTCATTGTTCATGATAATCGTTTATTATCCATGCTAGAATTGTATTGATAGGAAACTCAGATACATGTGTGGATACATAGACAACACCATGTCCCTAGTAAGCCTCTAGTTGACTAGCTCGTGGATCAATAGATGGTTACGGTTTCCTGACCATGGACATTGGATGTCGTTGATAACGGGATCACATCATTAGGAGAATGATGTGATGGACAAGACCCAATCCTAAGCCTAGCACAAAGATCTTGTAGTTCGTATGCTAAAGCTTTTCTAATGTCAAGTATCATTTCCTTAGACCATGAGATTGTGCAACTCCCGGATACTGTAGGAATGCTTTGGGTGTACCAAACGTCACAACGTAACTGGGTGGCTATAAAGGTTCACTACAGGTATCTCCAAAAGTGTCTGCTAGGTTGGCACGAATCGAGACTGGGATTTGTCACTCCGTGTAAACGGAGAGGTATCTCTGGGCCCACTCGGTAGGACATCATCATAATGTGCACAATGTGATCAAGGAGTTGATCACAGGATGATGTGTTACAGAACGAGTAAAGAGACTTGCCGGTAACGAGATTGAACAAGGTATCGGGGTACCGACGATCGAATCTCGGGCAAGTATCGTACCGATGGACAAAGGGAATTGTATACAAGATTGATTGAATCCTTGACATCGTGGTTCATACGATGAGATCATCGTGGAGCATGTGGGAGCCAACATGGGTATCCAGATACCATTGTTGGTTATTGACCGAAGAGTTGTCTCGGCCATGTCTGCATGACTCCCGAGCCCGTAGGGTCTACACACTTAAGGTTCGATGACGCTAGGGTTATAGGGAAAGTATGTACGCGATTACCGAATGTTGTTCGGAGTCCCGGATGAGATCCCGGACGTCACGAGGAGTTCCGGAATGGTCCGAAGGTAAAGATTGATATATAGGAAGTATGGTTTTGGCCACCGGAAGTGTTTTGGGCATCACCTGTAGTGTATCGGGACCACCGGAGGGGTCCGGGGGTCCACCGGGAGGGGCCACGGGCCCCGGAGGCATACATGGGCCAAGTGTGAGAAGGGACTAGCCCCTAGGTGGGCTGGGGCGCCTTCCCACCAAGGCCCATGCGCCTAGAGAGAAGAGGGGCAAACCCTAAGGGCAGATGGGCCCTAAGGCCCATGCCTGGTGCGCCTCCCTCTCCCCCCCACTTGGCCGCAACCCAAGATGGGGATTGGGGCTGCCGCCACCCCTAGGGTGGAAACCCTAGGTGGGGGCGCAGCCCTCCCTCTCCCCCTATATATAGTGGAGGCAAAGGGGCATCCCAACACATGAAGTCCTTCCCCTGTTGGCGCAGCCCTACCCCTCTCCCTCCTCGTCTCTCGTAGTGCTTGGCGAAGCCCTGCTGGAGTCCCGCGCTCCTCCACCACCACCACGCTGTCGTGATGCTGCTGGATGGAGTCTTCCCCAACCTCTCCTTCTCCCCTTGCTGGATCAAGGCGTAGGAGACGTCACCGGGCTGTACGTGTGTTGAACGCGGAGGTGCCATCCGTTCGGCACTAGGATCATCGGTGATTTGGATCACGACGAGTACGACTCCATCAACCCCGTTCACTTGAATGCTTCCTCTTAGCGATATACATGGGTATGTAGATGCACTCTCCTTCCCCTCGTTGCTATATTACTCCATAGATTGATCTTGGTGATGCGTAGAAAATTTTAAATTTCTGCTACGTTCCCCAACATGAACTTCCCATCGCAAAAAAACTGCACACCGTGTTTTTCTGGTACTGTTTTCACTCTAGTTTTTTAACCATTTATCAGAACGAGGCATATAATATACCGTTGAAAAGCTATGGATTAGGTGCAACTTCGACATGTTGAACACTTTTCGAGATTCCACACGTTTAAGAGCAGTTTTGAAAATGGTGCGTCGTATAACAAGTAGCAGCGAGTGTTTTTTCATGATTTCTTCTAAACTTCTCGTCGAAATGAAGCAAATGATACACCGTTGGAAACATATTGTCGAGGCACATCTTTTTCATATCTATTTATTTCTCTAATTCGTTACGGTTTAAGGGCAGTTTCAAATTTACTAAATCACAGAATTCTGTTTTTAATTTTTTATAGAAAAATTCGGTACTGTTTTCGCTCGAGTTTTCTAATCGTTTGTTAAAACAAGGCGCATGATACGCTGTTGGAAAGCTACGGACAAGGTGCAACTTTCATATGTTGAAATGTTTTTGAGATTCCTCATAGTTTTAAATTAATTTTGAAAATCATGCGGCGGACTATGAGTGGCAGCGGCCGTTTTTCGCGAAATTTTCACAAAACGCTGGTCAGAGTGATTCAAACGTTGCGCCATTCGAAAGATATCGACGAGGCGCAACTTTTTCATGTAGAACACTCTCTCTAATTCTTTACGCTTTAAGAGGAATTTTGAATTAACCGAAATACGGACACTTTGTTTTTCGCGACACCCAAATTGACGTGGGTACTTCATCCGACTGAAAACCACACTGCATCGGACGAAAAAACGCACTGCATCAGATGGGTAAGAGAACTGCATGATTTCTTTTATTCAGATGCAATTTTTTGAAGGACGAGAAAGTAGAGTCCACTTCACATCGGGTGTAGATGAACCACAATGCTATCAAGAAGTGAACCGCATTACTTTTTTTGCTTTCGTAACAAAAAAATTCACTTACGGGATGAACAACATCATACGGCCGGCCGCACTGCTTCAGAATGAAAACCGCACTGCATCGGACGGGCAAGCGAGCTGCATAATTTCTTTTGTCAGATGTATTTTTTCTCAAACAAGTTTTTGTTGTCTTTTTCCAACGTTTTTATGAACGAGTGGATCGCAGAGACGAGGCAAGTGAACCGCATTACTTTTTTGGCATTTCCTTAACATTTTTGTTTGCACTTCACAATTATGGATAAGTGAACCGCAACACTACTGAAAATTGAACTGTAACACTCTCGATGAATTGATGGTGAACCGCATCATATTAGATAGAAAATCGCACTTCTTTAGACGAAAATCATACTGCATCAAACCGGTAAGAGAACTACATGATTTCTTTTTGTATTTTTTCTATCTTTTTTTATGATCGAGAGTGGACCATACAGACGAAGCTAAGTGGACTATATCAATTTACAAATTGCACCGCCATGGTTTTCTAAATGAACTGCACCATTTTTTAACAAATTATAAACTATGTCCATTCAAATTTGCAAAAACATTTCCTTCAAAAAATAATAAAAATGAACTCATATGTATAATTTTTTACAAAGTGAACTCCTTTATACTATGATGCATTGTACTGAATATATAAACAGATAACTTTTATAAACTACACTAGGAGAGCCCCAACCAAACTCCATGACCAGATGTACAACACATCAATCCAACTCTGAACGAACTGCACGCAGGAGTCTCATCTGTTTTTGTCCAACGGAACTGCATGATTACACACGCTTCACTGCACGAACAAGGCACAAAATTCCCACACACGAGAGTAGCATGGGCATTGAGCCTGGTGTCGATGCGGACTGCACGACAGCCACCGGTGACCCACGCTCCATGGACTGCACACACACATGCGCCATACTACATGGAAACATCGCCAGACCGCATAGAGAGAGAGACTTGTTGTCCAAATTAATAGGAACTGCAAAAAAATAGCAACAAGACAGGACTGAACTGCAAACAAAATCTAAAAAAACGCACAAAATTGAACCGTCAGTGTTCCATCGTAGTTTGGGAGCCCACGAGGGAACACCGATCAAAAAAAGCAATCAAGCACTAGGATCCCAGTACTGCACTGTCCCATGGAACGGGGCCGAGCTGCACGCGTCGTTCACAGCGGGCAGATGCTGATGGTCGCGCCACTAGCAGCGGTAGGTTGCCGATGGCTACGAGGAGTGCCATCTATATTGTTCGCCAAAGTGCCGCCAAGGGAGGAGGCAGAAACTGCATGTCACCCGCCGGAGTGCTGCTGATGGCAGGGGGCGTGAACTGCACAAATCCTCCCTGCTCGATGTGCTCCACGACAAATTACGAGGGAGAGGTGTATAGGATTGCTAGATTCAGAGCTAGTGGGCCGATGGCGACGGTTCTTGCCATGGGCTCACGGATCTGGCAGGGGGTGGTGATACTTGTTGCTCGAGAACTTCGGGTGCGGTGGCATGAAGGGAAGGCGGCACGATTGTCGTCCATTGAGAGAGAGACAAGGTAGCGCTATATCAGGCGTGGGAGTGGGAGGTTAGGGGAGTTTGGGAGGACCTAATCGGGCCCTATATAGGCCTAACGTGATCCAAATAACTATTCTAATCCTGGGATTAGAATAGTGTTGTCCTATATATATACAGCCGGTCTATTCTGCTAATATTAGCAAAATAGTTATTCTGACAACACTTCCGCATTGCACGCTCAACGCAAGTGCACGCCATTGTTTGAACCAAGTGTGTCGCAGTCCTCACACGAGTGAACTATTGGAAATATGCCCTAGAGGCAATAATAAATTAGTTATTATTATATTATATTTCATTGTTCATGATAATTGTTTATTATCCATGCTAGAATTGTATTGATAGGAAACTCAGACACATGTGTGGATACATAGACAACACCATGTCCCTAGTAAGCCTCTAGTTGACTAGCTCGTTGATCAATAGATGGTTACGGTTTCCTGACCATGGACATTGGATGTCGTTGATAACGGGATCACATCATTAGGAGAATGATGTGATGGACAAGACCCAATCCTAAGCCTAGCACAAATATCGTGTAGTTCGTATGCTAAAGCTTTTCTAATGTCAAGCATCATTTCCTTAGACCATGAGATTGTGCAACTCCCGGATACCGTAGGAATGCTTTGGGTGTACCAAACGTCACAACGTAACTGGGTGGCTATAAAGGTTCACTACAGGTATCTCCCAAAGTGTCTGTTGGGTTGGCACGAATCGAGACTGGGATTTGTCACTCCGTGTAAACGGAGAGGTATCTCTGGGCCCACTCGGTAGGACATCATCATAATGTGCACAATGTGATCAAGGATTTGATCACGGGATGATGTGTTACGGAACGAGTAAAGAGACTTGCCGGTAACGAGATTGAACAAGGTATCGGGGTACCAACGATCGAATCTTGGGCAAGTATCGTACCGATGGACAAAGGGAATTGTATACGGGATTGATTGAATCCTTGACATCGTGGTTCATACGATGAGATCATCGTGGAGCATGTGGGAGCCAACATGGGTATCCAGATCCCGCTGTTGGTTATTGACCGGAGAGTTGTCTCGGCCATGTCTGCATGACTCCCGAGCCCGTAGGGTCTACACACTTAAGGTTCGATGACGCTAGGGTTATAGGGAAAGTATGTATGCGGTTACCGAATGTTGTTCGGAGTCCCGGATGAGATCCCGGACGTCACGAGGAGTTCCGGAATGGTCCGGAGGTAAAGATTGATATATAGGAAGTATGGTTTTGGCCACCGGAAGTGTTTCGGGCATCACCGGTAGTGTACCGGGACCACCGGAGGGGTCCGGGGGTCCACCGGGAGGGGCCACGGGCCCCGGAGGCATACATGGGCCAAGTGTGAGAAGGGACCAGCCCCTAGGTGGGATGAGGCGCCTCCCCACCAAGGCCCACGCGCCTAGAGAGAAGAGGGGCAAACCCTAAGGGCAGATGGGCCCTAAGGCCCATGCCTGGTGCGCCTCCCTCTCCCCCCACTTGGCCGCAACCCAAGATGGGGATTGGGGCTGCCGCCACCCCTAGGGTGGAAACCCTAGGTGGGGGCGCAGCCCTCCCTCTCCCCCTATATATAGTGGAGGCAAAGGGGCATCCCAACACATGAAGTCCTTCCCCTGTTGGCGCAGCCCTACCCCTCTCCCTCCTCGTCTCTCGTAGTGCTTGGCGAAGCCCTGCTGGAGTCCCGCGCTCCTCCACCACCACCACCACGCCATCGTGCTGCTGCTGGATGGAGTCTTCCCCAACCTCTCCTTCTCCCCTTGCTGGATCAAGGCGTAGGAGACGTCACCGGGCTGTACGTGTGTTGAACGCGGAGGTGCCGTCCGTTCGGCACTAGGATCATCGGTGATTTGGATCACGACGAGTACGACTCCATCAACCCCGTTCACTTGAAAGCTTCCGCTTAGCGATCTACAAGGGTATGTAGATGCACTCTCCTTCCCCTTGTTTCTAGATTACTCCATAGATTGATCTTGGTGATGCATAGAAAATTTTAAATTTCTGCTACGTTCCCCAACAGTGGCATCATGAGCTAGGTCTATGCGTAGTTTCTATCCACGAGTAGAACACAAAGAAGTTGTGGGCGTAAATGTTGTTAATTTACTTGCCGTTACTAGTCTTATCTCGATTCGGCGGCATCGTGGGTTGAAGCGGCCCGGACCGACCTTACACGTACGCTTACGTGAGACTGGTTCCACCGACTCACATGTACTAGTTGCATAAGGTGGCTAGCGGGTGTCTGTCTCTCCCACTTTAGTCGGATCGGATTTGATGAAAAGGGTCCTTATGAAGGGTAAATAGAAATTGGCATATCATGTTGTGGTTTTCGCGTAGGTAAGAAACGTTCTTGCTAGAAACCTATAGCAGCCACGTAAAAACTTGCAACAACAATTAGAGGACGTCTAACTTGTTTTTGCAGCATATGCCTTGTGATGTGATATGGCCAAAAGGATGTGATGAATGATATATGTGATGTATGAGATTGATCATGTTCTTGTAATAAGAATTACGACTTGCATGTCGATGAGTATGACAACCGGCAGGAGCCATAGGAGTTGTATTTATTTATTTATGACCTGTGTGTCAACATAAACATCATGTAATTGCTTTACTTTATTGCTAAAGCGTTAGCCATAGTAGTAGAAGTAATAGATGATGAGACAACTTCAAGAAGACACGATGATGGAGATCATGGTGTCATGCCGGTGACAACGATGATCATGAAGCCCCGAAGATGGAGATCAAAAGGAGCAAATGATATTGGCCATATCATGTCACTATTTGATTGCATGTGATGTTTATCATGTTTTACATCTTATTTGCTTAGAACGATGGTAACTTAAATAAGATGATCCCTCACTAAAATTTCAAGAAAAGTGTTCCCCCTAACTGTGCACCGTTGCGAAGGTTCGTCGTTTCGAAGCACCACGTGATGATCAGGTGTGATAGATTCTAACGTTCGAATACAACGGGTGTAAGCCAGATTTACACACGCAATACACTTAGGTTGACTTGACGAGCCTAGCATGTACAGACATGGCCTCAGAACACGGAAGACCGAAAGGTCGAACATGAGTCGTATAGAAGATACGATCAACATGAGATGTTCACCGTTGATGACTAGTCCGTCTCACATGATGATCGGACACGGCCTAGTCGATTCGGATCATGTTTCACTTAGATGACTAGAGGGATGTCTATCTGAGTGGGAGTTCATTAAATAATTTGATTAGATGAACTCAATTATCATGAACATAGTCTAAATTGTCTTTGCAAATATGTTGTAGATAAATAGCTCACGTTGTAGCTCCCTGTTTCAATACGTTCCTAGAGAAAGATTAAGTTGAAAGATATTGTAAGCAATGATGCGGACTAGGTCCGTAGTCCGAGGAGTGTCCTCACTGCTACATAGAAGGCTTATGTCTTTGATGCACCGCTCGATGTGCAAACCCCTACAACGTCGTCTGTGGATGTTGTGAACACCTAACAGACACGTCCTGATGACTACTTGATAGTTTAGTGCACCATACTTTACGGCTTAGAATCGGGATTCCAATGACGTTTTGAACGCCATAGAACATATGAGATGTTCCAAGAGCTGAAATTGGGATTTCAGGCTCATGCCCGTGTTGAGAGGTGTGAGACCTCTGACAAGTTCTTTTGCCAACAAGATGGAGGAGAATAGCTCAGCTAGTGAGCATGTGCTCAGAATGTCTGGGTGCTACAATCACTTAAATCTAGTGGGAGTTAAACTTCCAGGTAAGATAGTGATTGATAGAGTTCTCTAGCCACTATCACTAAGCTACTTTGACTCTTCTCTGCTTCTGAACTTGCCTGCTCTGTTTCTTCAGGTTCAGAGTTAACACCTTCAGGCGATCTTCCAAACTATAATTGTATTTGCCAACTGGAATTCGGGAAGTAGTAGCAACGACGAGATTTCTTGCATTTTAGTACTCGAAAGGATGATCTTCGTGATGAACTATGACATGCAAGGGATGGAGTCGATCCCGGAGCTGTTCGTGGTGCTTAAGACTGCAAAAAGGTAGAAATCAAGAAGGAGCATCAAGTGTTGATGGTTTA
>NC_053027.1:470080029-470100543 GCF_003073215.2 Triticum urartu
AGGTCCAAGTGGAATGTGGTAGCAGCATCTACCATATAAAGTGGAATGGCAAGACCCGTTGACTACAACCTCTCTCACAAGCATAACATGACCAAACTAGAACTCTTTGAGTGTTTATCACATAGTGATGTGAACTAGATCATTGAGTCTAGTAGACTCTTGGATGTTGGTCACATGGCGATGTGACCTGTGAGTGTTAATCACATGGCGATGTGAACTAGATTATTGACTCTAGTGCAAGTGGGAGACTGTTGGAAATATGCCCTATAGGCAATAATAAATTGGTTATTATTATATTTCATTGTTCATGATAACCGTTTATTATCCATCCTAGAATTGCATTGATAGGAACTCAGATACATGTGTGGATACATAGACAACACCATGTCCCTAGTAAGCCTCTAGTTGACTAGCTCGTTGATCAATAAGATGGTTACGGTTTCCTGACCATGGACATTGGATGTCGTTGATAACGGGATCACATCATTAGGAGAATGATGTGATGGACAAGACCCAATCCTAAGCCTAGCACAAAGATCGTGTAGTTCGTATGCTAAAGCTTTTCAAATGTCAAGTATCATTTCCTTAGACCATGAGATTGTGCAACTCCCGGATACCGTAGGAGTGCTTTGGGTGTGTCAAACGTCACAACATAACTGGGTGGCTATAACGGTTCACCACAGGTATCTTCGAAAGTGTCTGTTGGGTTGGCACGAATCGAGACTGGGATTTGTCACTCCGTGTGACGGAGAGGTATCTCTGGGCCCACTCGGTAGGACATCATCATAATGTGCACAATGTGACCAAGGAGTTGATCACGGGATGATGTGTTACGGAAAGAGTAAAGAGACTTGCCGGTAACGAGATTGAACAAGGTATCGGGATACCGACGATCGAATCTCGGGCAAGTAAATACCGATAGGACAAAGGGAATTGTATACGGGATTGATTGAATCCTCGACATCGTGGTTCATCCGATGAGATCATCGTGGAACATGTGGGAGCCAACATGGGTATCCAGATCCCGCTATCGGTTATTGGCCGGAGAGTTGTCTCGGTCATGTCTGCATGGTTCCCGAACCCGTAGGGTCTACACACTTAAGGTTCGGTGACGCTAGAGTTGTTATGGGAAATAGTATGTGGTTACCGAAGGTTGTTCGGAGTCCCGGATGAGATCCCGGACATGACGAGGAGCTCCGGAATGGTCCGGAGGTGAAGATCGGTATATTGGACGAAGGGTATTGGAGTCCGGAATTGTTCCGGGGGTACCAGGTGATGACCAGCGTGTCCGAAAGGGGTTTCGGAGGCCCCGGCAAGCGTTGGGGGGCCTTATGGGCCAAGGGGAGAGGGCACATCAGCCCACTAAGGGGCTGAGCGCCCTCCCACCCCATCTCACGTAACCAGGAGAGGTGGGGGCGCCCCCTAGGGCAGCTGCCCTCCCGGCTTGGGGGGCAAGTTTCCTAGGGGGGTGGGGTGCCCAAACCCATCTAGGGTTTCCCCTATGGCCGCCGCCCCTCCCCTAGGGAACCCTAGGGCACCTCCCCCTCCTCCCTTACCCCTATATGTAGTGAGGGAGAGAGAGGGCAGCCGCAACCCTTCCCCTGGTGCAGCCCTCTTCCTCCTCCAACACCTCATCCTCCTCCGTAGTGCTTGGCGAAGCCCTGCCGGAGAACCACAAGCTCCATTTCCACCATGCCGTCGTGCTGTTGGAGTTCTCCCTCAACTTCTCCTCTCCCCTTGCTGGATCAAGAAGGAGGAGATGTCTCCCAACCGTACGTGTGTTGAACGCGGAGGTGTCGTCCGTTCGGCGCTAGGATCATCGGTGATTTGGATCACGACGAGTACGACTCCATCAACCCCGTTCACTTGAACGCTTCCGCTTAGCGATCTACAAGGGTATGTAGATGCACTCTCCTTCCCCTCGTTGCTAGATTACTCCATAGATTGATCTTGGTGATGCGTAGAAAATTTTAAATTTCTGCTACGATCCCCAACACTGTTTTCAGCAGAATTACCGTGGTGTTATTTATGTGCAGAAGGAAACGTTCTCGGAATGACCTGAAACTTCACGGAGCCACTTTTCAGAAAATAAGAAAAATACCTGCCAAAGATGAAGGCCAGGGGGCCCACCACCTTGCCACGAGGGTGGGGGCGCGCCCCCTACCTCGTGGGCCCCCTGCTGCCTCTCCGACTCCAACTCCACCTCCATATATTGAGTTTTGGGGAGAAAAAAATTAGAGAGAAGAAATCATCGCGTTTTACAATATGGAGCCGCCGCCAAGCCCTAAAACCTCTCGGGAGGGATGATCTAGAGTTCGTTCAGGGCTCCGGAGAGGGGAAACTGTCGCCATCGTCATCATCAACCATCCTCCATCACCAATTTCATGATGCTCACCACCGTACGTGAGTTATTCCATCGTAGACTTGCTGGACGGTGATGGGTTGGATGGGATCTATCATGTAATCGAGTTAGTTTTGTTAGGGTTTGATCCCTAGTGCCCACTATGTTCTGAGATTGATGTTGCTATGACTTTGCTATGCTTAATGCTTGTCACTAGGGCCCGAGTGCCATGATTTCAGATCTGAACCTATTATGTTTTCATCAATATATGAGTGTTCTTGATCCTATCTTGCAAGTCTATAGTCACCTATTATGTGTTATGATCTGTTAACCCCGAAGTGACAATAATCGGGATACTTACCGGTGATGATCGTAGTTTGAGGAGTTCATGTATTCATTATGTGTTAATGCTTTGTTCCGGTTGTCTATTAAAAGGAGGCCTTAATATCCCTTAGTTTCCGTAAGGACCCCACTGCCACGGGAGGGTAGGACAAAAGATGTCATGCAAGTTCTTTTCCATAAGCACGTATGACTATGTTTGGAATACATGCCTACATTATATCAATGAACTGGAGCTAGTTTTGTGTCACCCTAGGTTATGACTGTTACATGATGAATGATGACCCACGAGTATAGGGGATCTATCATAGTCCTTTCGATAAGTAAGAGTGTCGAACCCAACGAGGAGCAGGAAATGATAAGCGGTTTTCCAGAAGGTATTCTCTGCAAGTACTGAAATAAGTGGTAACAGATAGTTTTGTGATAAGATAATTTGTAACGAGCAACAAGTAACAAAAGTAAATAAAGTGCAGCAAGGTGGCCCAATCCTTTTTGTAGCAAAGGACAAGCCTGGACAAACTCTTATATAAGGAAAAGCGCTCCCGAGGACACATGGGAATATCGTCAAGCTAGTTTTCATCACGTTCATATGATTCGCGTTCGGTACTTTGATAATTTGACATGTGGGTGGACCGGTGCTTGGGTGTTGTTCTTACTTGAACAAGCATCCCACTTATGATTAACCTCTATTGCAAGCATCCGCAACTACAACAAAAGTATTAAGGTAAACCTAACCATAGCATGAAACATATGGATCCAAATCAGCCCCTTACGAAGCAACACATAAACTAGGGTTTAAGCTTCTGTCACTCTAGCAAGCCATCATCTACTTATTACTTCCCAATGCCTTCCTCTAGGCCCAAATAATGGTGAAGTGTTCATGTAGTCGACGTTCACATAACACCACTAGAGGAGACAACATACATCTCATCAAAATATCGAACGAATACCAAATTCACATGACTACTAATAGCAAGACTTCTCCCATGTCCTCAGGAACAAACGTAACTACTCACAAAGCATATTCATGTTCATAATCAGAGGGGTATTAATATGCATAAAGGATCTGAACATATGATCTTCCACCAATTAAACCAACTAGCATCAACTACAAGGAGTAATTAACACTACTAGCAACCTACTAGCACCAATCCCGGACTTGGAGACAAGAATTGGATACAAGAGATGAACTAGGGTTTTGAGATGAGATGGTGCTGATGAAGATGTTGATGGAGATTGCCCTCTCCCGATGAGAGGAGCGTTGGTGATGACGATGGCGATGATTTCCCCCTCCGGGAGGGAAGTTTCCGGCAGAACAGCTCTCGGAGCTCCTAGATTGGGTTCCGCCAAGGTTCCGCCTCGTGGGCGGCGGAGTTTCGTCCCGAAAGGTTGCTTCTGTTTTTCTCGAGAAAGACTTCATATAGCAGAAGATGGTCATCGGAGAGCCACCAGGGGGCCCACGAGGTAGGGGGCGCGCCCTAGGGGGGCGCCCCACCCTCGTGGAGGGTGTGGGCCCCCTGGTCTTCATCTTTGGCGAGGATTTTTCATTATTTATTATAGGTATTCCGTGGAGTTTCAGGACTTTTGGAGTTGTGCAGAATAGGTCTCTAATATTTGCTCCTTTTCCAGCCCAGAATTCCAGCTGCCGGCATTCTCCCTCCTTATGTAAACCTTGTAAAATAAGAGAGAATAGCCATAAGTATTGTGACATAATGTGAAATAACAGCCCATAATGCAATAAATATCGATATAAAAGCATGATGCAAAATGGACGTATCAACTCCCCCAAGCTTAGACCTCGCTTGTCCTCAAGCGAAAGCCGATAACAATAAATATGTCCTCCATGTTTAGAGGTAGAGGCGTCGATAAAAATAAAATACGGACATGAGGGCATCATGATTATTCTCATAACAGCAACATACATAGATATTGTCATATGATTACTTATGTTCAAGTGATGATCTATTCACAATGCAAAAGTATGAATCAGAAACCTTATTGAGAACCAACAAACTATAACCTCAGTCATTGAAGCAATTGCAATTTATCATAACATCAGAAAGAGTCTATGTCAGAGCTAAAAAGCAAGTCCACATACTCAACTATCATCTAGTCCTTCATAATTGCTAACACTCGCGCAATACTTGTGGTTACGGAGTTTTAATCGAGACACAGAGAAAGATAGGGATTATAGTTTCGCCCCACAACCTTTTACCTCGAGGGTAATGTCAACAATAGTAACTCATGCCCTACATCCAATTAGATATATCTATCAGGATCTTTCCAACACATGTGCTTGCCAAAGGATAAAATGTAAAAAGGAAAGGTGAAGATCACCATGACTCTTGCATAAGGTAGAAGATAATAATAAAAGATAGGCCCTTCGCAGAGGGAAGCAGAGGTTGCCATGCGCTTTTATGGTTGGATGCACAAAATCTTAATGCGAAAGAACGTCACTTTATATTGCCCCTTGTGATATGAACCTTTATTATGCAGTCCGTCGCTTTTATTACTTCCACATCACAAGATCGTATAAAGCTTATTTCTCCCACACTAATCATACATATTTAGAGCAATTTTTATTGCTTTGCACCGATGACAACTTACTTGAAGGATCTTATTCAATCCATAGGTAGATATGGTGGACTCTCATGGCAAAACTGGTTTAAGGGTATTTGGAAGCACAAGTAGTATCTCTACTTGGTGCTGAGAATTTGGCTAGCATGAGGGGGAAAGGCAAGCTCAACATGTTGGATGATCCATGACAACATACTTTATCTCAGATATAAGAAAACATAACCCATTACGTTGTCTTCCTTGTCCAACATCAACTCTTTAGCATGTCATATTTTGATGAGTGCTCCCAATCATAAAAGATGTCAATAATAGTATATTTATATGTGAAACCTCTCTTTCCTTATTACTTCCTATTAATTGCAACGATGACCAAAGCTATGTCTGCCAACTCCCAACAACTTTTAATCATCACACTCTTTCTATGTGAAGTCATTACTATCAATAAGATCAATATGAACTTTTGTTTCTTTTATTCTTTTTCTCTTTTCTTTTATTCACCCAAGATCATAGCAAGAAAATCAAGCCCTTGACTCAACACTAATCTTTATTTATATATCTCCGGTCGTCTTAATCATGAGATCATAAGCAAAACTCTAAAACTACGTCTGCTCTTGTGTTCTGAGTTCTCTTAAGATTCTCATATAGATCTATCGAGGTATTATTTGAACTACTGGAGAACGTCGCGTAAAGTTGATCGTCAAGGATCTCGTGATGTTGTCGGCGTGATGCTTCGGGGACACTTCCCCTACGCTTGCGAGTTGCCAGGTGCTCAGTGGCGTAGACCTGCGTTCATTTAATAATCCCTGCGTATGGAGAAGGATGGGGTCGTGTTGTTGTAGTGGATTCTGCGGCAGTGTCTCGCTTCATCTCTTCAGTGGTAGGGGTGTCCCACTCAATAGAACAGGAATGATGTTGTCGGGAGGACGGAGCTCAGCTCTGGAATCCTCGATCTGCAGCCAATCTTCTTGTTTTCTATATTCATACTCACAGTTTTGGTTTTGCAGGTCATAGATTTGGGCTTGGAGGTGCTCGCAATCTTCTCATGTAGCTTGAAGATGGCCTCCTCGGTGTTCTTGGCATCCGTGTTGTAGTTGTTAGTGAACTCCGCGAGCATCGATGTGGCTAGCGTTGATTCCACGCTCCACCATCCCCTGGCACTTGAAAACTTGTTGCTCCTGCTTCGAGCCTCGTCTCCACGCTTTCGGTTCCCTTTGGTCCCTCAGCATCGCGGATGTGCAGCAACCCATCACGCATCTCAATGGTTTGAGGGTGTCGCAGCACCTCCGCGAGGTAAGGGTTGATGACCTTCTCGAAGAACTTGTCCTTGGAAGCACTTGGGGACGTCATGATAATCTAGATCTGTCAGAAAAATAGCTCGAAACAAGAACAGAGATATTTGCGTGATACGGGAGTCAAAACCTTCGGGAGAATATATGTGAATTTTTACCGACCAAAATACGTATCATGCAAGAAAACGGAGTCCGGAAGGCACACGAGGTGCTCACGAGGTAGGGGCGCGCCAGGGGTAGGGCGCCTCCACCCTCGTGGGGCCCTCGTGTCCTTCCCGGACTGCTACTTATTTCTATTTTTCTAAATATTCCAAAACGGAGAAATATTGCCTTAAAAATTGTTTTGGAGTCGGTTTACTTACCGTACCACATACCTATTCCTTTTCGGAGTCTGAAACGTTCCGGAAAGTGTCCCTTATGTATTCCTCCGGGGTTACGGTTTCAATAATATTGGTTTCAACATTTATGGGATTACCTGAGATATAATGTTTAATTCTTTGACCGTTTACCACTTCGGGATTTGTGCCTTCGAAGTTGTTGATTTTTATGGCACCGGAACGATAGACCTCCTCGATAACATAGGGGCCTTCCCATTTAGAGAGAAGTTTTCCTGCAAAAAATCTTAAACGAGAGTTGTATAGCAATACATAATCACCTACATTAAACTCACGCTTTTGTATCCTTTTGTCATGCCATCTTTTAACTTTTCTTTAAACAACTTGGCATTTTCATAAGCTTGGGTTCTCCATTCATCAAGTGAGCTAATATCAAATAACCTCTTTTCACCGGCAAGTTTGAAATCATAGTTGAGCTCTTTAATAGCCCAATATGCCTTATGTTCTAGTTCGAGAGGTAAGTGACATGCTTTTCCATAAACCATTTTATACGGAGACATACCCATAGGATTTTTATATGCAGTTCTATAGGCCCATAATGCATCATCAAGTTTCTTGGACCAATTCTTTCTAGACCTATTGACAGTCTTTTGCAAAATTAATTTGAGCTCTCTATTACTCAATTCTACTTGACCACTAGACTGTGGGTGATAAGGAGATGCAATTCTATGATTAACATCATATTAGCAAGCATTTTACGGAAAGCATCCATGAATAAAATGTGAACCACCATCAGTCATTAAATATCTAGGGACTCCAAACCTCGGAAAAATAACTTCTTTAAGCATTTAATAGAAGTGTTATGATCAGCACTACTAGTTGGAATAGCTTCTACCACTTAGTAACGTAATCAACAGCAACTAAAATATGTGTATATCCATTAGAGGCAGGAAAAGGTCCCATATAATCAAAGCCCCAAACATCAAATGGTTCAATAACAAGTGAATAATTCATAGGCATTTCTTGACGTCTACTAATATTACCAATTCTTTGACATTCATCACAAGATAGACAAACTTACGGGCATCCTTGAAGAGAGTAGGCCAATAAAAACCAGATTGCAATACCTTATGTGCAGTTCTATCTCCGCGTGGTGTCCTCCATAAGTTTCGGAGTGGACTTGCGTAGGATCTGTTCCTGTTCATGCTCAGGTACACAACGTCTAATAACACCATCTACTCCTTCTTTATAAAGATGTGGGTCATCCCAAAAGTAATGTCTCAAATCATAGAAGAACTTTTTCTTTTGGTATGTGCTAGGTGGTATAAATTTAGCAACAATATGTAATTAGCATAATCAGCATACAGGAGTACTACGAGAAGTACTTATGACATTTAATTGTTCATCAAGAAAGCTATCATCAATAGGTAGTGGGTCATCAAGAACATTCTCTAACCTAGACGTTGTCTGCAACGGGGTTCTCAGCTCCTTCTATCAACAATATGCAAATCAAATTCTTGTAGCAAGAGAACCCATCTAATAAGTCTAGGTTTAGCATCTTTCTTTTCCATAAGATATTTAATAGCAGCATGATCAGTGTGAAGTTACTTTAGAATCAACAATATAAGGTCTGAACTTATCACAAGCAAATACAACTGCTAAAAATTCTTTTTCAGTAGTAGCATAATTTCTTTGGGCATGTCTAGAGTTTTACTAGCATAATGGATAACATTTAATTTCTTATCAACTCTTTGCCCTAGAACAGACACCTACAGCATAATCGCTAGCATCACACATAATTTCAAAGGGTAAATTCCAATCAGGTGGCTGAACAATAGGTGCAGAGATAATGCTTTCTTAAGTATTTCAAATGCTTCTACACAATCATCATCAAAGACAAATGGTATATCTTTTTGTAATAAATTAGTCAGAGGGCCGAGAAATTTTTGAGAAGTCCTTAATGAACCTCCTATAGCTGCAGAAAGATTATGTCCTAGAAGCACCGCTAGGTGACGCACCTGTCCCAGCAGAACCAAGACGTTATGAACGCTTGGCAGTCACGTGCTGATGATTACTCCCTCGTTCAGTGCGGCATGCTTTACAGCTTAGAACCGGGGCTCCAAAAGCGTTTTGAGAGACACGGAGCATATGAGATGTTCGAAGAGCTGAAAATGGTTTTTCAAGCTCATGCCTGGGTCGAGAGATATGAAGTCTCCGACAAGTTCTTCAGCTGTAAGATGGAGGAAAATAGTTCTGTCAGTGAGCACATACTCACTATGTCTGGGTTGCATAACCGCTTGACTCAGCTGGGAGTTAATCTCCCGGATGACGCGGTCATTGACAGAATCCTTCAGTCGCTTCCACCAGCTACAAGAGCTTTGTGATGAACTTCAATATGCAGGGGATGGAAAGACCATTCCTGAGGTATATTCAATGCTGAAATCAGCGGAGGTGGAAATCAAAAAGGAACATCAAGTGTTGATGGTGAATAAAACCACTAAGTTCAAGAAAGGCAAGGGTAAAAGAACTTCAAGAAGGACGGCAAGGGAGTTGCCGCGCCCGGTAAGCAAGCTGCCGGGAAGAAGCCAAAGAATGGACCCAAGCCCGAGACTGAGTGTTTTTATTGCAAGGGAAGTGGTCACTGGAAGCGGAACTGCCCCAAATACTTAGCGGACAAGAAGGCCGGCCGACTAAAGGTATATGTGATATACATGTAATTGATGTGTACCTTACCAGTACTCGTAGTAGCTCCTGGGTATTTGATACCGGTGCGGTTGCTCACATTTGTAACTCAAAGCAGGAGCTGCGGAATAAACGGGAGACTGGCGAAGGACGAGGTGACGATGCGCGTCGGGAATGGTTCCAAGGTCGATGTGATCGCCGTCGGCACGCTGCCTCTACATTTACCTACGGGATTAGTTTTAAACCTCAATAATTGTTATTTAGTGCCAGCTTTGAGCATGAACATTGTATCAGGATCTCGTTTAATTCGAGATGGCTACTCATTTAAATCCGAGAATAATGGTTGTTCTATTTATATGAGAGATATGTTTTATGGTCATGCTCCGTTGGTGAATGGTTTATTCTTAATGAATCTCGAGCGTAATGTTACACATATTCATAGTGTGAATACCAAAAGATGTAAGGTTGATAATGATAGTCCCACATACTTGTGGCACTGCCGCCTTGGTCACATAGGTGTCAAACGCATGAAGAAGCTCCATGCAGATGGACTTTTAGAGTCTCTTGATTACGAATCATTTGACACGTGCGAACCATGCCTCATGGGTAAAATGACCAAGACTCCGTTCTCAGGAACAATGGAGCGAGCAACCACTTATTGGAAATCATACATACTGATGTGTGCGGTCCAATGAGTGTTGAGGCTCGCGGTGGCTATCGTTATGTTCTCACCCTCACTGATGACTTGAGTAGATATGGGTATGTCTACTTAATGAAACACAAGTCTGAGACCTTTGAAAAGTTCAAGGAATTTCAGAGTGAGGTTGAGAATCAACATGACAGGAAAATCAAGTTCTTACGATCAGATCGTGGGGAGAATATTGAGTCACGAATTTGGCACGCACTTAAGGAAATGTGGAATTGTTTCACAACTCACGCCGCCTGGAACACCTCAGCGTAATGGTGTGTCCGAACGTCGTAATCGCACTCTATTGGATATGGTGCGATCTATGATGTCTCTTACCGATTTACCGCTGTCATTTTGGGGCTATGCTTTAGAGACTGCTGCATTCACTTTAAATAGGGCTCCGTCGAAATCCGTTGAGACGACACCGTATGAATTATGGTTTGGGAAGAAACCTAAGCTGTCGTTTCTAAAAGTTTGGGGATGCGATGCTTATGTCAAGAAACTTCAACCTGAAAAGCTCGAACCCAAATCGGAAAAATGCGTCTTCATAGGATACCCTAAAGAAACTATTGGGTATACCTTCTACCTCAGATCCGAAGGCAAGATCTTTGTTGCCAAGAATGGGTCCTTTCTAGAGAAAGAGTTTCTCTCGAAAGAAGTAAGTGGGAGGAAAGTAGAACTTGATGAAGTATTACCTCTTGAACCGGAAGTGGCGCAACTCAAGAAAATGTTCCTGAGGTGCCTGCACCGACTAGAGAGGAAGTTAATGATGATGATCATGAAACTTCAGATCAAGTTGCTACTGAACTTCGTAGGTCCACAAGGACACGTTCCGCACCAGAGTGGTACGGCAACCCTGTCTTGGAAATCATGTTGTTAGACAACGGTGAACCTTCGAACTATGAGGAAGCGATGGCGGGCCCAGATTCCGACAAATGGCTTGAAGCCATGAAATCCGAGATAGGATCCATGTATGAAAACGAAGTATGGACTTTGACTGACTTGCCCGTGATCGGCGAGCCATAGAAAATAAATGGATCTTTAAGAAGAAGACAGACGCGGATGGTAATGTGACCATCTATAAAGCTCGGCTTGTCGCTAAGGGTTATCGACAAGTTCAAGGGGTTGACTACGATGAGACTTTCTCACCGTAGCGAAGCTGAAGTCCGTCCGAATCATGTTAGCAATTGCCGCATTCTACTGATTATGAGATATGGCAAATGGACGTCAAAACGGCATTCCTTAATGGTTTCCTTAAGGAAGAATTGTATATGATGCAGCCGGAAGGTTTTGTCGATCCTAAGAATGCTGACAAGGTGTGCAAGCTCCAACGCTCGATTTATGGGCTGGTGCAAGCATCTCGGAGTTGGAACATTCGTTTTGATGAGATGATCAAAGCGTTTGGGTTTACGCAGACTTATGGAGAAGCCTGCATTTACAAGAAAGTGAGTGGGAGCTCTGTAGCATTTCTCATATTGTATGTGGATGACATACTGTTGATGGGAAATGATATAGAATTCTTGGAAAGCATAAAGGCCTACTTGAACAAGTGTTTTTCAATGAAGGATCTTGGAGAAGCTGCTTATATATTAGGCATCAAGATCTATAGAGATAGATCGAGACGCCTCATTGGTCTTTCACAGAGTACGTACCTTGACAAGATATTGAAGAAGTTCAAAATGGATCAGTCAAAGAAGGGGTTCTTGCCTGTATTGCAAGGTACGAGATTGAGCACGGCTCAATGCCCGACCACGGCAGAAGATAGAGAAAAGATGAGTGTCGTCCCCTATGCCTCGGCCATAGGGTCTATCATGTATGCTATGCTGTGTACCAGACCTGATGTAAACCTTGCCGTAAGTTTGGTAGGAAGGTACCAAAGTAATCCCGGCATGGAACACTGGAAACGGTCAAGAATATCCTGAAGTACCTGAAGGACTAAGGATATGTTTCTCGTTTATGGAGGTGACGAAGAGCTCGTCGTAAAGGGTTACGTCGATGCTAGCTTCGACACAGATCTGGATGACTCTAAGTCACAAACCGGATACGTGTATATTTTGAATGGTGGGGCAGTAAGCTGGTGCAGTTGCAAGCAAAGCGTTGTGGCGGGATCTACATGTGAGGCGGAGTACATGGCAGCCTCGGAGGCAGCACAAGAAGCTCTGGGTGAAGGAGTTCATTACCGACCTAGGAGTCATACCCAATGCGTCGGGCCCGATGACTCTCTTCTGTGACAACACTGGAGCTATTGCCCTTGCCAAGGAGCCCAGGTTTCACAGAAGACCAGGCATATCAAGCGTCGCTTCAACTCCATTCGTGAAAGTGTTCAAAATGGAGACATAGAGATTTGTAAAGTACATACGGACCTGAATGTGGCAGATCCGTTGACTAAACCTCTCCCTAGAGCAAAACATGATCAACACCAGAACTGCATGGGTGTTCGATTCATCACAATGTAACTAGAATATTGACTCTAGTGCAAGTGGGAGACTGTTGGAAATATGCCCTAGAGGCAATAATAAAATGGTTATTATTATATTTCTTTGTTCATGATAATTGTCTATTGTTCATGCTATAATTGTGTTATCCGGAAATCGTAATACATGTGTGAATACATAGACCACAACACGTCCCTAGTGAGCCTCTAGTTGACTAGCTCGTTGATCAAAGATAGTCATGTTTCCTGACTTCAGGACATTGGATGTCATTGATAACGGGATCACATCATTAGGAGAATGATGTGATGGACAAGACCCAATCCTAAGCTAGCTCAAAGATCGTGTAGTTCGTTTGTTGTAAGCTTTTCTGAATGTCAAGTATCATTTCCTTAGACAATGAGATTGTGCAACTCCGGATACCGTAGGAGTGCCTTGGGTGTGCCAAACGTCACAACGTAACTGGGTGACTATAAAGGTACATATAGGTATCTCTGAAAGTGTCTGTTGGGTTGGCACGAATCGAGACTGGGATTTGTCACTCCATATGACGGAGAGGTATCTCTGGCCCACTCGGTAATGCATCATCATAATGAGCTCAATGTGACCAAGTGGTTGATCACGGGATCATGCATTACGGCACGAGTAAAGTGACTTGCCGGTAACGAGATTGAACTAGGTATTGGGATACCAACGATCGAGTCTCGGGCAAGTAACGTACCGATTGACAAAGGGAATTGTATACGGATTGATTGAATCCTCGACATCGTGGTTCATCCGATAGATCATCATGGAGCATGTGGGAGCCAACATGGGTATCCAGATCCCGCTGTTGGTTATTGATCGAAGAGGTGTCTCGGTCATGTATGCATGTCTCCCGAACCCGTAGGTCTACACACTTAAGGTTCGGTGACGCTAGGGTTGTAGAGATATTAGTATGTAGTAACTCAAAAGTTGTTCGGAGTCCCGGATGAGATCCCGGACGTCACGAGGAGTTTCAGAATGGTCCGGAGGTAAAGATTTATATATAGGAAGTCAGTTTCGGCCACGGGAAGGTTTCGGGGGTCCGGTATTGTACCGGACCACTGGAAGGGTCCCGGGGGTCCACCGGGTGGGGCCACCTATCCCGAAAGGGCCCCATGGGCTGAAGTGGGAGGGGAACCAGCCCCTGGTGGGCTGGTGCACCCCCCTTGGGCCTCCCCCTACGCCTAGGGTTGGAAACCCTAGGGGTGGGGGCCACCACCCTTGCCTTGGGGGGCAAGGCACCCCCTGGCCTCTCCCTCTCCCTCCCGTGACACTCCTCTGTCTCCCTGCGCTTGGCGAAGCCCTGCCGAGATCACCGTTGCTTCCACCACCACGCCGTCGTGCTGCTGGCTCTTCATCAACCTCTCCTTCCCCCTTGCTGGATCAAGTTGGAGGAGACGTCTTCCCAACCGTACGTGTGTTGAACGCGGAGGTGTCGTCCGTTCGGCACTTGGTCATCGGTGATTTGGATCACGTCGAGTACGACTCATCAACCCCGTTCTCTTGAACGCTTCCGCGCGCAATCTACAAGGGTATATAGATGCACTCCTCTCTTCCTCATTGCTAGATGACTCCATAGATTGACCTTGGTGATGCGTAGAAAATTTTAAAATTCTGCTACGTTCCCCAACAATCCAACCCATCATCGTCCAGCAAGCCTACGATGGAATTACTCACGCACGGCGGTCAGCATCATGAAATTGGTGATGGAGGATGGTTGATGATGACGATGGCGACGGATTCCCCTCTCCAGAGCCCCGAACGGACTCCAGATCAGCCCTCCCGAGAGGTTTTAGGGCTTGGCAGCGGCTCCGTATCGTAAAACGCGATGATTTTTCTCTCTGATTTTTTTCTCCCCGAAACATATATGGAGTTGGAGTTGGAGTCGGAGCGGCGACAGGGGGCCCACAAGGTAGGGGGCGCGCCCCCACCCTCGTGGAGAGACGGTGGGCCCCCTGGCCTTCATCTTTGGCAGGTATTTTTCTTATTTTCTGAAAAGTGGCTCCGTGAAGTTTCAGGTCATTCCGAGAACGTTCGCTCATGCACATAAATAACACCATGGTAATTCTACTGAAAACAGCGTCAGTCCAGGTTAGTTCCATTGAACTCATGCAAGTTAGTGTCCAAAACAAGGGCAAAAGTGTTTCGAAAGTAAATACGTTGGAGAAGTATCAACTCCCCCAAGCTTAAACCTTTGCTTGTCCTCAAGCAATTCAGTTGACAAATTGAAAGTGATAAAGAAAAACTTTTACAAACTCTGTTTGCTCTTGTCGTTGTAAATATGTAAAGCCAGCATTCAAGTTTTCAGCAAAGATTATAACTAACCGCATTCACAATAACGCATAGATCTCAAGTTTACTCATATCAATAGCATAATCAACTAGCGAGCAATTATAATAAATCTCAGATAACAACACTTCCTAAGAACAATCATAATATGATATAACAAGATGGTTTCTCGCTAGCCCTTTCTGAGACCGCAAAACATAAATGCAGAGCACCTTTAAAGACCAAGGACTGACTAGACATTGTAATTCATGGTAAAAGAGATCCAGTCAAGTCATACTCGATGTAAACTAACAATAATGAATGCAAATGACAGCGGTGCTCTCTAACTGGTGCTTTTTAATAAGAGGATGATGACTCAGCATAAAAGTAAATAGATAGGCCCTTCGTAGAGGGGAGTAGGGATTTGTAGAGGTGCCAGAGCTCGGTTTTGAAACAGAGATGAATAATATTATGAGCGGTATACTTACATTGTCAACATAACAACCAAGAGATGGCGATATCTTCCATGCTACACACATTATAGGCGGTTCCCAAACAGAATGGTAAAGTTTATACTCCCCCTTTCACCAACAAGCATCAATCCATGGCTTGCTCGAAACAACGAGTGCCTCCAACTAACAAGAGTCCCAGGGGGAGTTTTGTTTGTAATTATTTTGGTTTAGTTTGCATAAAGCATGGGACTGGGCATCCGGGTGACCAGCCTTTTATCTTGTGAGTGAGGAGCGGAGTCCACTAGTTGATACATGAGTTATTCGAGCATACAAAATAAGATATTTATTTGTAGGTTTAGATTTTGGCACATACAAATTACTTGGAACGGCAGGTAGATACCGTATATAGGTAGGTATACTGGACTCATGTGGAATAACTTTGGGGTTTAAGGGATTGGATGCACAAGCAGTATTCCCGCTTAGTACAGGTGAAGGCTAGCAAAAGACTAGGAAGAGACCAGCTAGAGAGCGACAACAGTCATGAACATGCATTAAAATTAATCAACACCGAATGCAAGCATGAGTAGGATATAATCCACCATGAACATAAATATCATGAAGGCTATGTTGATTTTGTTTCAACTACATGCGTGAACATGCGCCAAGTCAAGTCACTTAAATCATTCAGAGGAGGATACCACCCTATCATACCACATCATAACCATTTTAATAGCATGTTGACATGCAAGGTAAACCATTATAAATCATAACTAATCAAGCATGGCATAAGAAACTATCTTCTATCTTCTAATTGGAGGCACCTTTCAAGTATTCTCATTAATCCACATCATCAAAATTAATTACACCGTTGGATTATAAAATTTACGTCCAGGATGAAAGAAAAACTTACGTAACATAGATTGTTACGTACGTCCAAAAAAGGCATCCGACACGTCCAAGTAGTTGTATACAAAAAAAACTTTGATCTGTTGTCTCCAGAAACAAAAATGAAAAAGGCTAACAAAAAGGGAAAGAAATCAACGTGGAAAACTGTATCTCACGAAACGTGGGGATGTTGGAATCTCACGTGATTATTCACAAATAGAATCCCATAACTTACCCCTGAGATATCTCCACGAACTACTCCCTCGGTGACTCGACAACCAAAATCCCCATGCCCAGCCTCCGATTGCCTTTTTGTTCCAGCGAACATGCCCCAGCGCCGGCTACCCGGACAAGGGAGTTCTCTACGTGGGTGATTTCCTATTGGCCAAGGCTGATGAGGCTCACATGATGGAGATTGAGAAGATGGGGCTGCGCTGCAGGCTGGAGGGAGAGTACCAACGACCCTTCCGTCGTGGAACCAAGGCGTACCGCATGCATCCTGCTGAAGTCTGGTGAGAGAGAGAGGTTGTCAAGATGGTGAAAAAGTAGGGAACGTGAGCACCAGGTTGCTACAGATAGATCAGGGACCATATGCAGAGGTGCACTATGATGAGGGATTATATTTGTGTGCAGGAAGATGGTCATCATTGGGAATCAAGATGCCAGGGAGATCGCTGAGGGAGAGGTTTAGTTCCAAGACAAGCTGGACAATGTCGTTGAGGGGAACACCTACCTACAACATGGCCCTACCCAGCAGGTATATGTACTGGAACCAGAAACACTAATTTAGTAGCTACGTGAAACAAATATACAACATGCAACTACCAGTTTAATTAGTTTGTGTTCGACTCTGATTTTCTGCTTCTCGGTAGACGCAATAAAATTATGAATGCATTTGATATGATGCATCTAACTCAGATTTGTAATCTCAAGGATGATACGGTGTGGTGTGGATCAAGTTGTTTAATTTGCTTTCCTTTTACTAATTTCCTCTTGCAGGTGATTATTCACATGTGGTCTGTTAAATAATAAAGAATATTTGTGGATCTATGGAGTTCTCGCTATTCCATAAAATAGAATAAAAAGGAATATATATACGAGTAAATATCGACGAAAACTATTATTTAGCAGACCTAGGCTGTGTGTTAAAAAGGAACATAAGTTGGATAAGCTACTTTAAGAGTCCTAGGCTATTGTCCCACATGTATCTCTTTAGGCCAAAAAACTCGGCTGTTGTTCCACGTGCAACTCTTTTAGCAAATAAAGTAAAAAAATTCCTTGCATTGCAGACTTCTTCCTCCGTCAATCCCGTCCACCGAGCAACAGAACCCTAGCGCTCCTCTTCCTCCTCCTCCTCCTCCTCAGCATATTTGCATCATCCATGCCATCGTAAACTTATAAGCTCCATTGACACTGGATTACGTGAAGAAAATCCATGACCCTCTATCTTTCCCCACAAAAAAACAAGATCCATCCAGCTTCTCCTAGATCACTTCCTCTCAAACCTTTGAATCTTGAAAGCTTCAAGTTCGTGCAGCACCTCCATGCATGGTTCATCGAAGCAGCAGCAGCAAGATGAGCTTAACCTCACCGTCTTAAGGATGTGTTCTTGAGAAAGTTCGCAAGATGTTCTCCTTTTTACTAATATTTTTTTAGTTACATGTATAAAACTGATTGATAGAATCTCGGCGTTTGAAAGAAGAAATCATTTTGTTTTGAGCAGGCCAAGTTAGTATTTGTAGGACTATATGAATCAATTGGTCATGGAATTTTTCCTTTCACTGTGCCAGCGGCAAGGCTCTATCGTCCACTACATCAACCCTATCAACATTATTGCATGCATGGACGTGCAATGTTAACCATGAGTTTAGATGCTTCTACATGAGCAAATGAGTTCACACTGTTATTTTGGTGAGTAATTTTGTACTAAATTGTTTTGGTGTTTTTCCTGATAGATTACAAATCAAAATGCATCCGAGAAGAAAAAAGAAAGCCAACTTAGTAAAAAAAATGAGTAGGTGTACACTTTATTCTATTTCTTGCCTTTATATGAGAATTATTATAATTGTATATACCTTTGTTAACAAAGTAATCCTTCCTTGCAAATATATATTAGCCTGGTGGTATATATTCTTCATTTATGAATTGGAATGTAAAACTAAAGAAATAAGAAATGGAGCATTAAAACTCTGCGTATTAATCAATGGTTTGATTCAAATTCAGATAATGGTCACTATTTCAAATCTATTGAGATTTATTGTTCGTATTCCAAGTTCTATAAAAAAACTTTGGTGCTGTTATAAACGTCACTGTCTTTTCTATTTGAAACAAAGAATCATGTGATACTGATGAGGGAAAAATATTGAAATATATGACACCTTTTGTAATATTTTGATTTCAAATGTTTGTTTCCGCACTATATATTCGGACAACACCATAATGTTGAAACTATGTAAAAATCCCTAGCCCGTGCAGATGCACGGGATGATGACTAGTGATCTCTAGTTGTCATTACAAACATGTTTATTCATAATAGGCTGAATCAGGAACGATGAACTAATCATATTTACAAACAAAAAAGGTTGAGTTCATACCAGCTTTTCTCATCTCAGTCAGTCCATCATATATCGACATAATTGTCTTTCACTTGCACGACCGAACGATGTGAATAATAATAATAGTGCACGTACATTGGACTAAGCTGGAATCTGCAGGCATTCAATAAACAGGAGAAGACAAGGCAATACGGGCTCTTTCGTCAGATAAACAATAATGCATATAAGAGCCACTTCAACAATTTAATTATGGTCTTCTCCTATCGACCCCCAAAGAAAAGAAAAGAAATAAAACTATTTACACGGGAAAGCTCCCAACAAGCAAAAGAAGAACATGAAATATTTTTGGGTTTTCTTTTTAATTACTACTACAAGCATGGAAATTAAACTGATTAAAAGCTACAACTAATTTTTTTGGTTTTTCTTAAGGTTTATTAAACACACAAGAAGAAAGCATAAAAAGGAAAATAAACTAGCATGGATGATACAATGAAAAAGTATGAGCACCGACATCTAGCAATGAGTGTGTGAACATAAATGTAATGTCGGTGGGAAATACGTACTCCCCCAAGCTTAGGCTTTTGGCCTAAGTTGGTCTATGGCCACGGCTGGCCTGGCGGATATCCATAATAGTAGCTTGGGGTCATACTGCGATGCAGCGGCTATCGCCTGCTGAGCTGCAGCGTGGCGACGAGCGGCCTCCTCTCTCCTCTCGTACTCGTCTGCCTCCTCTCTCGTAATAGTATATCCTCCTCATGCCTGATAATTAAAGAAGGCAGGGGCAGGGAGAGTAATATGGACAGCACGGCGTTTGTCAAAGATTAGTCGATACTGGAGAGGTGATTCGTTCCTCTTGACAAACTGGTGGTGAACCATAGCATTAAAATCTAGATAAGCAGGAGGTAATTCAATGTCATCTTCGCGTATGGCTATACCAAGAAAATTAGCTATGCGGGTTGCATAAATTCCACCAAAGAAATCTCCATTAAGTCTATTAAGATGCAATCTACGCGCTACAATGGCTCCCAAATTATATGATTTGTCTCCTGACACATCACTCCTAAGAATACAGAGATCGGGTACACACATGTGACATGCCTCATATTTACCATTTATGCATCTAACTATGAAGAGAGCAAAATAATGTATAGCAGGAAAGTGGATGCTCCCTATGGTAGCTTGTGTAATATCTCTAGATTCTCCCACAGTTATGCTAGCAAAAAAATCTCTAAATTCAGATTTGCGAGGTTCCCTTATACTACCCCATTGTGGAAGTTTGCATGCAGTGGTAAAATCCTCTAAGTCCATAGTGTAAGATTTATCATAAAGATCAAACAGGATAGTTGAAGAATTACGTGAAGTTGAAAATTCAAACCTCCTCACAAAGGTACTACTGAGGTTGTGATACTGGCTGCACTTCTCTTCCTCAAAGCTCACAAGATCAGCGTTATGCAGATATGCGTTGAATTCTTCCTTAAATACCGCTCGATCCATAATGTTCTCAGAAGGCCATTCACAAGGACGCACTAGAGCGTCTCTTGGTGGCTCTTCATCAGCATCACATGGTGGCTCTTCATCAGCATCACACATTGCAAGCCTGGGTCCTTGCTTCCTTGAAGAACCACCTTGGAACATTTTCCTAGATTT
>NC_053027.1:470101543-470213662 GCF_003073215.2 Triticum urartu
CTTCGCTGAACTAGTGCACCTATACAATTTACCATTGTATTGGGTGTGTTGGGGACACAAGAGACTCTTTGTTATTTGGTTGCAGGGTTGCTTGAGAGAGACCATCTTCATCATACGCCTCCTACGGATTGATAAACCTTAGGTCATCCACTTGAGGGAAATTTGCTACTGTCCTACAAACCTCTGCACTTGGAGGCCCAACAACGTCTACAAGAAGAAGGTTTTGTAGTAGACATCAAGCTCTTTTCTGGCGCCGTTGCCGGGGAGGTTAGCGCTTGAAGGTATATCTTTAGATCTTGCAATCGAATCTTTTAGTTTCTTGTTTTATCACTAGTCTAGTCTATAAAAGAAAACTATAAAAAATGGAATTGAGGGTACCTCATATGCTTCATCTTTTTAATATCTATCATGAAAATGAGGATTCCAATAATTGTGCTCAATTGCTAGAGGAAGAATGCATTAGAATGTTTGGCACTAAATCTTTGAATGATGAGCATGACTGCAATGTTGTTAGTATGAATTCTTTGAATATCCATGATGCTAATGATATGCAAAGCCACAAGCTTGGGGAAGCTATGTTTGATGAAGATGATATTTTTTGTCCCCCAAGTTTTGTTGAGCAAATTTATTATGATGAAAGCATGCCTCCTATTTATGATGATTATATTGATGAAAGTGGATTTGGAGAGGTCATGACTTTATTTAGTAATGATTCCACTATTTCAGAAGAGGTTCCAATTGATTATGAGAACAAAGTTGCTATCTATGATGATTATTGTGATGACTTGTATGCTATAAAGAATAATGATAACCATCAAACTTGTCATCATCATTTTAGTTTTCAATTGGATTATGCCTCACATGATAGTTATTTTGTTGAGTTTGCTCCCACTATTCCGAATGAGAAGAATTTTGCTTATGTGGAGAGTAATAAAATTTCTATGCTTGTAGATCATGAAAAGAATGGTTTAGGTGCTGGTTATATTGTTGAATTCATTCATGATGCTACTGAAAATTATTATGAGGGAGGAATATATGCTTGTAGGAATTGCAATAATATCAAGTTTCCTCTCTATGTGCTTAAAGTTTTGAAGTTATGCTTGTTTTACCTCCCTATGCTAGTTGATTATTGTTCCCACAAGTTGTTTGCTCACAAAATCCCTATGCATAGGAAGTGGGTTAGCCTTAAATGTGCTAGTAATATTCTTCATGATGCTCTCTTTATGTTTCAATTCTTATCTTTTATATGAGCATCATTGAAATCATCGTGCCTAGCTAGGGGCATTAAACGATAGCGCTTGTCGGGAGGCAACCCAATTTTATTTTAGTTCCTTGCTTTTTCTTACTGTTTAGTAATAAATAATTCATCTTGCCTCTTTTTAGATGTGTTTTTATGCTCTTAATTAGTGTTTGTGCCAAGTAGAACCTTTGGGAAGACTTGGGGAAAGTCTTGTTGATCATGCTGTAAAAAACAGAAACTTTAGCGCTCACGAGAATTGCTTCCATTTTTATTTGGAGAGTGATATTTAGTTAATTATTTTTGAAGATGATTAATAGATAAATTCCTCAGGTCCAGCAATTTATTTGAGAATTTTATGAGTTACAG
This sequence comes from Triticum urartu, assembly GCF_003073215.2. Taxonomy (NCBI): domain Eukaryota; kingdom Viridiplantae; phylum Streptophyta; class Magnoliopsida; order Poales; family Poaceae; genus Triticum; species Triticum urartu. The sequence goes on from NC_053027.1 coordinate 470,103,150, forward strand.
AAGTATACGTTTGATCCAGATTACTACGGACTGTTCTGTTTTTGATAGATTCTGTTTTTCATGTGTTGTTTACTTATTTTGATGAATCTATGGCTAGTATAATAGTTTATAAACCATAAAGAAGTTGGGATACAATAGTTTTAACACCAATATAAATAAAGAATGAGTTCATTACAGTACCTTGAAGTGGTGATTTACTTTCTTACACTAACGGAGCTTACGAGTTTTCTACTTTAAGTTTTGTGTTGTGAAGTTTTCAAGTTTTGGGTAAAGATTCGATGAACTATGGAATAAGGAGTGGCAAGAGCCTAAGCTTGGGGATTCCCAAGGCACCCCCAAGGTAATATTAAAGGACAACCAAAAGCCTAAGCTTGGGGATGCCCCGGAAGGCATCCCCTCTTTCGTCTTCGTTCATCGGCAACTTTACTTGGAGCTATATTTTTATTTACCACACGATATGTGTTTTGCTTGGAGCGTCAGTTTATTTTGTTAGGATTTGCTTGCTATTATTTAGAACAATGTTTTGCATCTTTTATTTGAATAAAAAGTGGCATTGATAGCCTTTACTATGCCTATGTTACAAGTATACATGTTGCTGTTTGAAAACAGAAAGTTTACCGCTGTTGCAATAATTCCCTAGAAAAGTCAGAATGTGATAAAATGTTGAAACCTTTTACATATTAACTCTGATAAATTTACTACAGTGGGAATTTTATTTCATAATTTTTGGAGCTAGGGAAGTATGGATGTTGCAGCATTCTTTACAGACTATCCTGTTTAGGCAGATTGTTGTTATGTTTGCATTGTTTGTATATGGTTGCTTCTTTAATGATTCTATTTGAGGATAGGACTATTAAATATGCAGAGGCATTTAGTATGCAATGTTTTGCTAGGCTTCATTTTGCACTAAGTATGATCACTAATTGTGCATCCAAAAACCTTTAACCTAGTTTTGTCACATGAGTCCACTATATCTACCTAGATGCGGTATTATTTTGTCGTTCTAAGAAAATTTGCATGTGCCATTTCTAATTTTCAAAAATAAACTTCTCATTTGTGTGTTTGTTTCGCTCGCGGAGCGGTGAGGGTGGCTAATATTTTCCATGCTAGATGTGTTATTCTCAAGATGAGTGTTTATTCACTTGTCATTGCACGAGAGTAAGGCAAAGGTATTAGGGATGCCCAATCCCAAAATGCAAAAATAAATTTACTTTATGTTGTCAAATAATAAATTCCTTGGAAAGTGTTGGTATGGAGGGCACCCGTGGATACGGTTAGCCATGGAAAGTGAAAGTATGGCGGAAAAAGGAATAAACTTCATTCTCTGTTTGGGAACCGCCTATGATATATCTATGCATGGAAAGTATTGGGAACTCTAAGTCATTTTCATTGGTGGGATGGATACACCTCTCAAAATGTTTTTATCTCTAAGTTTTTTGCTTTGAGCTCTGGCACCTCTACAAATCCCTACTTCCTTCTGCGAAGGGCCTTTCTTTTACTTTATGCAATTTTAATTTTGAATTTGAGTCTCCATCTTCTCTTATAAAAAGAACCAACTAGGAGGCAATATGATCGTACTTGATTATTGGACATAGCTAATATGCGAGTGTGTTTCATGAATGGATCAGCGGTTGAGCATGATGGGCTAGGGATAACATACTTTAGCGTTGATATTTTGAAAGACATGGTTGCTTGTTGATATCCTTGAGTATTTAAATTATCATGTCATAACTAGACTATTTCTATGAACAATATAAAAGTCCAAATGTCTATGCTATAAAGGAACAAATATGATATGACATGATAGGCAGCATTCCACATCAAAAATTCTGTTTTTATCACATCCCTACTCGAGGACGAGTAGGAGTTAAGCTTGGGGATGCTGATACGTCTCCAATGTATCTATAATTTTTTATTGTTCCATGCTATTATATTATCAATCTTGGATGTTTTATAATCATTTTATATCATTTTTCGGTACTAACCTATTGACATAGTGCCAAGTGCCAATTGCTATTTTTTCCATGTTTTTTACATCGCAGAAAATCAATATCAAAAGGAGTCCAAATGCCACGAAACTCTATGAAGAATTTTTATGGGCCAAAAGGAGCACAACGGGCCCTGGCTGCGCCTGGGGGTGCCCCGAGGGAGGTACAACCCACCAGGGCGCGCTAGGAGGCCCAGGCACGCCCTGGTGGGTTGCGCCCACCTCGGATGCCCCATGGACCGCCTTTTTGCTCTATAAATACCCCAATATTTCCAGAACCCTAGGGGAGTCGACGAAATATTCATCCAGCCGCCGTAGAGTCCAGAACCACCAGATCAAATCTAGACACCATCTCGGATGGGTTCACCACCTCCATTGGTGCCTCTCTGATGGTGCATGAGTAGTTCTTTGTAGACCTTCGGGTCCGTAGTTAGTAGCTAGATGGCTTCATCTCTCTCTCTCTGGATTCTCAATAGAATGGACTCTTGGAGATCTATATAATGTAACTCTTTTGCGGTGTCTTTGTTGGGATCAATGAACTTTGAGTTTATGATCAGATCTATCTTTTTATATCCATGAAAGTACTTGATTTTCTTTGATCTCTTTTATGCATGATATCTTATAGCCTCGTATTTCTTCTCCGATATTTGGGTTTTGTTTGGACAACATGATCTATTTATCTTGCAAGGGAAGAGGTGCTTTGTAGTGGGTTCGATCTTACGGTGCTTGATCCCAGTGATAGAAAGGGAACCGACCCGTATGTATTGTTGCTACTAAGGATAAAAGGATGGGGTCTATCTGTACATAGATAGATCTTGTCTACATCATGTCATCATTCTTATTGCATTACTCCGTTTCTCCATGAACTTAATACACTAGATGCATGTTGGATAGCGGTCGATGTGTGGAGTAATAGTAGTAGATGTAGGCAGGAGTCGGTCTACTAATCTTGGACGTGATGCCTATATAATGATCATTGCCTGGATATCGTCATGAGTATTTGAAGTTCTATCAATTGCCCAACAGTAATTTGTTTACCCACTGTTTTCTATTTTTCCCGAGAGAAGCCACTAGTGAAACTTACGGCCCCCGGGTCTCTTTCTCATATTATTTGCCTTTGCGATCTATTTTTATTTGCTTTTATTTTTAGATCTATTAAACCAGAAACCCAATAATATCTTGTTGCAATTTATTCTTATTTATTTAGTTGGCGTTCGATCTATCAATCTACTACAAATTTACCTCACGTCTGTTTGCCTATCTTGAGGCGTCGTACCCCGGAAGGGATTGACAACCCCTTTAACACGTCGGGTTGCGAGGATTTGTTATCTGTGTGCAAGTGCTGTTTATGTTGTGTTGCTTGGTTCTCCTACTATTTAGATAACCTTGGTTTCATATCTGAGGGAAATACCTACCGCCGTTGTGCTGCATCATCCCTTCCCCTTTGGGGAAATACCGATGTAGCTTCAAGCGACATCAACAAATCAACTCTCTGTCACAGATTTTGATTTGGTGGAAAGATGATTTTAGAGGAAAGCAACTTGGGGAAGGCTAGAGATCAAGATTCTTGTGGTTGGATTGGAATATCATGGTCTCAACACAATGAACGGTGCATGCTTTTTAACAAATAGGCCCTTCACCACGCTCGGATGGCATATATAGAAGGAGATATGGATCTCCAAATGCCATCTCACATCGCGCGGAAGGAAAACGTCCAAGTCTAGTCACAAACAAAGCCTTCCATCATGGCCGGTGCCCTAGGCTCCTCTTCGCACCCGCATGGCCCTCAAGAAGGTGATTGGCAGAGTTGCTCCGTGCCTCGTCTTCAACTAAGCTGGCTCCAGTCGCAGGGCTACCTTCCACTCGCAGATCTAGTTCCCGTTCGAGCGGGATTATATTCAAAAGGCAATGACGCGATGTCTGAGAACTTCCCCAACCCAAATAAGGAGGATAGGGTGTGCTTCGTCCCATTTTTGTTGCGGGGCCTGGGATCTCCAATCCATCCCTACCTCCGGTGGTTATTGGAATTTTACAGCATCCAACTACAAAACCTCACCCCAGGTTCGGTTCTGCACATCTCAGGTGTTGTTTCCCTCTGTGAGCTATTCCTAGGCATCAAGGCCCATTTTGGATTATGGAGGAAATTCTTCTGCCTCGTTCCCTGCCACCAAGGGGGTTCCATATTTGAAGTGGGCGGTGCCGAAGTATGGCGTATTGCCAGATCCAGATACCTTGTAGGACCACCTAAAAAGGCATACCCGTAGTGGTCTTCGGAACGGTTCTATATGGACGATGTTCCGCTACCGGATCCAGTCCGGCGCGACCTCCCTGAATTTTCCAGCACTTCTCTAAAGAAGCGCCTCAACTGGCGTCCCCTAAGTCCCAAGGAAGAGGACACTGTAGAGATAAAGAGGTTGGTCAGCAAGGTCAGGCTGCTCGCCCACTCCGAATTCTCAATAGTTGAGGTTATGGCGATTGCAATAAAGAGGTGCGTGCAACCTCTCCAATCCAGAGTAATTCCCTTATTGTGTTACACCGGAGAAGACGACGCGTCCCGTTACAGACGGCAGGGTCCGGATACCCCAGCCGAACTGGCTTCAATTTTGGCTGATCTGTACAAGGGCGAAAAAGAAGATTTTCTCCGGTTAAACTGTCGGGAGGATTATTCTATGTACACCCCTATTGAATGGGTAAGATCTCCATCATCTGTGCTTATTTTATTGCATTATGGACACTAACCGAATTCGCTTGTTGTTGCTGCCAACAGTCATGGAGAAGGAGGATCGAGGACGTCCACTGTCCCGCTCCCCAGCCAGAGGATCGTAATCGTGATGAAGATTCTGGCTTTTGCGAGGATCCAGACATATACATAGAATTCGATGACGGGGTATTCTATCAAGCGAGCCCTGATGGTTCGGAAGTGGCCATCACCACCGACTACCCTTGCCTTTACCCATTATGCATCATGAGTATCCTGAGGCTTCCTAAGAAGAGACCCTCATCTGCATCCTTACCTGTTGTATTGATCTAGATTTTAACAGGATCGGTGCTCTAGGGACCGTATCTCCTCGATGGCGGCCCCTACACAAGGTCGTCGTTCAAAACGAAAAGGGACCGGGAGTACTGTGGAGACCTCACAGTCTTCCAAGAGGTATGTATGCTTTAATGCATGCCTAGGCATGAGTCTGGATTGTTAAGAGTCTCCCCTTTTTGTCTTTAATCTTTAGGAGGAGTACGCGGCAAACGGTAGGAAACGCCCAATTAGCCAAATGTCCACTAATCCGGTGCCGGACTCGTCAGCTAGGACGCGAGCCGACGCCACGCCCGTTCTGCCTCCTCAAGAGGATTCGGATGACATGTCGGTCACGAATGCCAAAGTGGAGAGCGTGATGAATCATCGTCGACTAAAGGAAGCTATGCGTGCTCTGACCTTGTCCAAACAAGAATTCGCCGCACTGAGTTCAACAGATGCATATATCCGAGCCGCTCGAGATGACCTTGCCGGAGTCATTCAGCTATTCTCAAAGAATATACAGGTAAAATTTGACGCAATTTTGCATGGTCATATGCCAGTAGCCCCCGAGACTTGAAACAGTGAAGCAAACCAATTTAAGGATCGATAATTTTTGTAGGTACTGCAAGAAAAGAACATTATGCTAGCCCAGGAGGTAAACACAAATCAGACGCAACTGAATGCGGTCACCGCCGAACTAGAAGAATTGAACGAGACCACGACGAGCGCGTCCAGGGAGAAAAAACTTGAGGAGGAAAAGGACAAACAATCCGAAGAGATAAAGAGCTTGAAGTCTTAGCTACCAGCCGCTCAGAAGGAAAATGAAAAGCTGAAGGGCGGCACGTTTAGTATGTCTTTCCCTGTTATTCAGAACTACCATAGGCACTCATGTTTAGTCCATAATGCGGAATATCATGAATTTGTTGCGGCAGGTTTCTTAACTGGCCGGCTAGAGGAGGAAGTGTCCGGGTTTCAAGGCGACGTGCTAAAGGGGTTGTCCACCGTGCATGATCGGGCCCGGAAAGCCACGAGGAGTATGGTGAAGGCGTTATGGCCATCTGATACCCCTCCAGAAAGTATGGAGGGCCTGGCAAACCTGTTCAAAGGTGTCTGGCGCCGGTTCAAGCTATGGAAGACATTTGCCTGCCGTGAAGGCGTACGGGAAGCATGTGCCATGGTGAAGACATGCTTCACGAAACTGGACCTGCGTCATATGGCCTGAGTAGGACCGCAGGGACCAGATGGGAAGGAAATCCCTTTAAATTTGGTCTATGATCAAGTAATGATCGCTGAGAAATATTTGCAAGAAGACTGTAGATTAGACAGCCTTATAGACGGAATAGAGAAGGAATAAGTTTTTGATTTAATGTATCAATGTACATTTATGATAAACATTTGGTAGGATCCGAACATGTGAAATGATTTTGTCATCGCAGGCATTCGGCTTTATCCTCCGGACCAGAATGGTGTAGTGTTTCCGGATACTTAAGACAAAAGGAAGTATCTTTCCGGAAACCAGGCAACCCAGTCATTATGCTCAAACAAATAAAAAATTCAAGTTCGGGATGTATGTTATATTATGTATATTAGAAACATCTTCCAAGGAAAATAGTTCCGTTAAAGGTTCCTTTCCTTGGGTCGGCATATTATGATTTCATGTGCCCGAGCGTGTGGTCCGTAATACGGAAAACTATCTCAAAGTGCTTTAAAATGGTTGCAATACAACAACAATCTGTCGTTTTAGTGCCGACCAATTATTCCCTTAAGAACACTAGCTTTCGGCTTCACCTGTCTGAGGTACATGTCTGGATAACCCGGTTGTAACAATCGTAGAGGTGCTCACTTTATTCCCTAGCCGAACAATCAGGAATGTAGGGCATAAGCACAGGAGCGAGGCAACCCATCTTGGCAAAAAATTAAGTCATAGAGGTGCATATAATGGCAAAAAGGATGTATATCCGCAAATGACACATATATTGTGAGCTCTAGACTTGGTATAATAATGCGCTTCTACTTACAGAAGCCCCCAGTCATGGCAGGTGTGTACATTTATGGATGTGTACCCCCCCCCCCCAAGTGTTCGGCTTATCCGAACACACCATGGGAAACATATCAAAACAATAAAAAGGAAACAAATTGGAAAGGAGACAAAAGAACGAATAAGAAGCATGGTCGTACTTATGCTAGAATCTTCGGAGCCGGGCAGCGTTCCAAGGGTTCGCCCCTAAGCGATTATCCGATGCATTGCGAAGGCGGTAGGCTCCTCCCCTGAGAACTTCATCTATAATGAAGGGACCTTCCCATTTTGGTTTGAGTTTGTCCTTTTTCTTCTCAGGGAGGCATAAAATGAGCTCACCAACGTTATAAGTCTTTGCCCGCACTTCTCTGCTTTGGTATCTTCGAGCTTGTTGTTGATAGAATGCGGAACGGGCTTTTGCGACATCGCGATCCTCCTCTAGGCCATCTAAGTCATCCTATCGATCGAGCTCAGCCTCTCTCTCTCTTCATACATACACACTCGAGGTGAATCATGAATAATGTCGCACGGCAAGATATCCTCTGCGCCATACACCATGAAGAATGGTGTGTATTCAGTCGTGCGGTTGGGCGTGGTCTGCAGCCCCCAGAGTACGGAATCGAGTTCCTCGATCTAGTGTTTATCCGACTCCTTTAGGGATCACACTAGTCTGGGTTTGATGCCGCTCATTATCAGGCCATTAGCCCGTTCAACTCGACCGTTTGTTTGAGGGTGATATACGGAGGCATAATCGAGCTTGATGCCCAGGTTAGCACACCAATTTTTACCTCATCGGCTGTGAAGTTAGAGCCGTTGTCAGTAATAATGTTGTGCGGGACACCATAACGGTGTACGACACCGGATATGAAATCTATCACCGGTCCGACTTCAACTGTTTTTACTGGTTTGGCCTCTATCCACTTAGTGAATTTATCTACCATGACTAGTAAATATTTCTTCTTATGGCTTCCCCCTTTAAGGGGTCCGACCATGTCTAGCCCTCCAACTGCAAAAGGCCAGGTAATGGGGATAGTCCTTAGGGCAGTGGGCGGCATATGGCTTTGATTGGCAAAGAGCTGGCATCCGACATAGCGCTGTACAAGGGCATGTGCATCTGCTTGGGCCGTGGGCCGGAAGAAGCATGTACGGAAGGCCTTGCTTACAGGGCCCGAGCTGCGACGTGATGGCCGCCGAGGCCAGCATGTATTTTGGCCAAGAGCTTCCGCCCCTCCTCTTCGGAGATACATCTTTGAAGAACTCTAGTAGTGATTTTCTTGTAGAGTTCTCCTTCGTGAACTTTGTAGGCTTTGGAGCGTCGAACTATGCGACGAGCGTTGTTATGGTCATCAGGGAGCTCCTACCTATTAAGGTAGGCTAAGAAGGGTTCGGTCCATGGAGCAATAACCACCATGATTACATGGGCGGAAGGCGTTGGTTCAGTGCCCGAGCCCCCGATGATATCGGAATCGTGTTCGGCCTCCGGGGGTGTGATCGGCACCGGACTGGTATTTCCGCTCTCGTCCTGCCATACCACAGATGTCTTGAAAAGCCTTTCCAAAAAGGTGTTAGGCGGGACGGGGTCGCATTTAGCGCCCATTCGAGCAAGGATGTCCGCTGCCTGATTACTGTCTCGAGCCACATGATGAAACTCGAGCCCCTTAAACCGAGCTGATATTTTGAGTACGGCGTTGCGGTAGGCCGCCATCTTTGGTTCTTTTGCATTGAATTCTCCATTTATTTGAGATATCGCGAGGTTCGAATCCCCACGCACCTCAAGGCATTGTATGTCCATAGAAACGACCATCCGGAGGCCATGAAATAGTGCTTCATATTTGGCCGCATTATTGGAGTCCATATACATGATTTGTAATACATAACAAACTGTGTCCCCTTTAGGGGATGTTAGGATGACACCAGTCCCCAATCCGGCTAACATTTTGGAGCCGTCGGAGTACATCACCCAGTTGGAGTATGTGTTGTACTCTTTAGGGAGTTCGGCTTCTGTCCATTCGGCGACAAAGTTGGCCAACACCTGAGATTTAATAGCTCGGCGTGGCTTGTATGTTATTTCAAATGGTAAGATCTCGATAGCCCGTTTGGCAATGGGGACGGTGGCATCTCGATTGTTTATGATGTCGTTGAGTGGCACTTCGTAGGCCACCATGATCGAGCACTCTTGAAAGTAGTGCCGCAGCTTTTGAGATGCCATGAAGACCGCATACGCCATCTTTTGATAGTGCGGGCATCGGGATTTGCATGGTGTAAGGACCGCCGATACATAGTATACTGGTTTTTGGAGTGGGAATTTGTGTCCCTCTTCCTCTCGTTCGACAACGAGCACAACGCTGACTACCTGGTGAGTTGCTGATATGTACAATAGCATAGGTTCGCTGACGTTTGGTGCGGCAAGGATTGGGTTGTTTGCTAACAACGTTTTTATTTCTTCCAACCCGGCCATTGCCGCATCCGTCCACTCAAAGTGATCGGTACGTCGGAGTAGACGATAAAGAGGCAGTGCCTTTTCTCCCAATCTGGAGATAAAGCGGCTCAAGGCTGCCATGCACCCAGCTAGTTTCTGGACCTGCTTTAGGTCTATTTGTGTTGCCAATTGTGACAAGGCTCGGATTTTGGCTAGATTTGCTTCGATTCCTCTATTGGAAACAATGAACCCGAGCAGCTTTCTGGCCGGGACGCCGAAAACACATTTTTTCCGGATTGAGCCGTATATCATATGTTCGGAGGTTGTTGAATGTGAGGCACAAGTCATCCACCAATGATTCGACATGTTTAGTTTTGATGACTACATCATCTACATGTGCCTCCACTGTCTTGCCAATTTGTTTCTCCAGGCATGTTTGAATCATGTGTTGGTAGGTGGCACCGGCGTTTTTGAGTCCGAAAGCCATAGTGTTGAAGAAAAAAGGCCCATACGGAGTGATGAATGTCGTTGCGGCCTGATCTGATTCCCTCATCTTAATTTGATGGTATCCGGAGTATGCATCGAGGAAGCAAAGTGAATTGTGTACTGCAGTTGCATCAATGATTTGGTCAATGCGGGGCAGTGGGAAGGGGTCCTTAGGGCAGGCCTTGTTGAGGTCTTTGAAATCGACACAAAGGCGCCAGGATTTGTCCTTCTTTGGCACCATGACCAGGTTTTCTAGCCAATCCGGGTGTTTGATCTCTCTGACGAACCCGGCTTCAAGTAGTTTCGCTAGCTCCTCCCCCATAGCTTGTCGCTTGGGTTCGGAAAATCACTGCAGTGTTTGCTTGACTGGTTTAAACCCTTTTATTATATTGAGGTTGTGTTCGGCCAGTCTACGAAGGATTCCTGGCATCCGTTGGGTGTACCTAAAATTTGATTATTTCGTCTGCTGGCTTAAAGGAAGTGGATTTGGGCCTCTTGTCGAGGATTACATCATCCTTGTCCACTGTAGAGTGCAGAGTGGTTAATTCCTCAGCCGCAAGGGCCTCGGGTAGCGCCTCGAGGGCTAGGGATGCAGTTTTGTTTTTGGCGCGGAGTGCTATAACCGAATCACTAGTGATAGTGATAACTTTGTTGGGCCCTGGCATTTTGAGCTTCATGTACCCATAATGGGGTATGGCTTGAAAGCGTATGCAGGCTTCTCGCCCTAACAGGGCGTGATATCCACTGTGGAAAGGTGCCACGTGGAAGAGCAACTCTTCGGAACTATAGTTCTCCGGCGTGCAGAATACGACGTCGAGTTTGATCGTCCCCGAGCTTCGTGCTTCTCGACTAGGGATGATGCCTCGAAAAGTGGTGCCGCTTTGCTCAATGCGACTTTTGTCCATCTGCATTTTCTGGAGCGTATCTTCGTAGATGAGGTTTAATCCGCTGCCGCCGTCCATGAGCACTTTCTTCAGCCGAAACCCATCTACTATTGGGTTTAAGACCAAAGCGGTTGGTGCTCGGACTGATCTGGCCTTTGGCTCATCATCGGTGGTGAAGGTTATCGCCATGTCATTCCAAGGATTTATTGCGGCTACCTGGTTGACTTCGGCAAGGTCACGTAATGCCCTTTTTCGCCGGTTGTTGGAAGAAAAGGTCTCGAAGATCGTTAAAACATTGAGATCGGCATCCTCCGAAGAGTGCCTCTCTAGGATAACGCTGGTGAGGATGGCCTCACCGCTCTTACCCACCTGCCGGAGTACCCAACATGTCTGAAGGCTATGTGTTAGTTCGGTATTCGGCGTTGTATGTATCTGACAGGGTTTATCAAGCAGATCGTCAAGGACAGCTATGTGTCCCATAAAGGGCTTGAATTTTTTGCCAATGGGATGATGATCAAGTGCCCCATAAGGGTGCATCCTTTTTGTCCGACCGGCGGGCTACTTGAAGGCAGGAGGTTCCCACCGAGCTGTTTGTGCCTTCCAGGTGCTTTCCGTTGTGATGTACTTCTGTATGATGTGTGCCAAATCTGCAAAGTGCAGTATGCGGCGGCGGTTGAGGGCATTAAGGATTCCCTCGTCTGTATAGTTGCGGAAAAATTCTGAAACTGCGTCGTCATCGCAACAATCCTTGATCATGTTTTTAACAAGGGGGAATCTGGCCCAAAAGTGGTGGACCGTTTCCTTAGGTTGCTCCCGTACATACATTAGGTCACATATGTCTGGAGGACCTAAATTGCTTGGTGAATATTGCTTATGGTGAGTGGGCGGGCTAAAATCCGAAGTCTGACCCATTATTTTATCCGGAGTTTGAAGAATTTGCGAGGTCACCGACCCAAGGTCCGGAGTGTCCTGGCGGTCTTCGGGCTCAACGCCCGATTCTATGTTCGGAGGACATGGGGTCTCTTCCTGAAGATGGGTATCCGACTCACAGGACTAGGAAATCCAAACATAGCTTGTTCTTAACTTAGGGGGAGAAGTATTCTCGGCTTGTTGCTCTACAACCGCTACGAGATGGGTGATCGGCAGGGACCTGATTTCCCTCTAATTGGGTTTAAGCCCAATCCGATCGTAGTCTGTTGCAACTCCCAGGGTGGCGATGCGATCAAGTAGCTCGTTTAAGGACGAGACATCTACTGGATCCATCTTTTCAGAGTGTTCAAGGCCGACGCGAAGACGATGTTTAGCGATCTCGAGGGTCGCCGTTGGCTTAAAGGCCGCATCGCCTATGGTGAAACCGCCAAGCTGGAGGAGTTGTCCCGGAGCTAGGGCCTCTCTAGAGGTAATGTTATCGTTAATGACAAGGCGAGCCATCGATCCTGCCGTCGACGACATAGTGGAACTCTCAATGAAAGCACCAATGTCGGTGTCAAAACCGGCCGATCTTGGGTAGGGGGTCCCGAACTGTGCGTCTGAGGATCGAAGGTAACATGAGGCAAGGGGGACACGATGTTTACCCAGGTCCGGGCCCTCTCAATGGAGGTAAAACCCTACGTCTTGCTTGATTGTATTTGATGAGTATAGGGGTTACAAGAGTTGATCTACCTCGAGATCGTAATGGCTAAACCCTAGATGTCTAGCCTATATGAATTTTGATAGCCTCTACGGACTAAACCCTCTAGTTTACATAGACACCAGAGGGGCCTAGGGTTGTATAGAGTCGGTTTAGAGAGAAAGGAAACTACACATCCAAACATTAAGCTTGCCATCCATACAAAGGAGAGTCCCACCCTAACACGGGGGAAGGCCTTCTATCTTGTATCTTCATGGCCCATCAGTCCGGCCCATGCCACACAGCTCGGACACCTGAGGACCCCATAATCCAAGACTCCCTCACCAACCGCTGCTGAGCCTCGCTCGAGGGTCGGGACCCGGGGACGTAGAGCACTCAGAAGAGCAAGGAAAGGGGAGGCCGGCGTGAGCCCCAAGCGAAGGAATCGCCTCAGGCTCATTAAGATAAGTCGCCTATGCGTATTAGTATAAACCCGTTGCCCGGGATTCTCGTCTCTCGCAATCTCGCTCCGGCAACACCGCTTTCCTTTTCGCCCCCTAGGAAGTTTCTTGCACACCAAAGGGGACCTCTTGAGAAACGCGCCTCAGGAGCTCTCACCGGACCTCGGGCCGCTCACCTCCTGGCCTTGACCGTAGCATCACGACCTGGCATACCAGCGACGGCTGAAGCCCGCCTGGGGACTGGGACCTGCCGGCGTAGAGCGTAAAGCTACTGCCGGACCGAAAAGGGGGGACGATGCTGTAGCAAGAATGCACAACCGCAAGCTCATACCAGGAATAATATACTTCAGAGCAAAAGCATTACAGTTTTTACATACCCCCACAGGGTCTGTCTCCATTCCTCATAGCAAAACAAAAGGAAACTTCGAGGAACCCTGGCTGCTGGGCATCACTGATGGCGCCAAGTGGACACTGCTGCTGTGCTCCGGGCACGGCGAGAGCTCGGTGGCACGTAGATGTCGTCGCTCGATTCTGGAGTGTCACTAGGCTCGGGAGAGTCGCTCGACTCCCAGGAGTCTCCGCTGTTGCTGGAGGAGTTGTTCATGAGGCCGGGGGCGGGCTCGACGCCTGTAGCCACGCCATGCAGGCCGCTTCCCCCAGGGCAACACTCCAAGCGCCGGCCCTCCTTGTCAAAGACCTTGAAGAACAATGTCGAGGCGTCGTCATACTCGAAGAGGATGCCGAGGGGCCCCTCCACGCGGCAGGCGAGGGCGACCTCGCCCCATCCTCGAGTCATGAAGATTTTGCCAGGGGGGACGACCTAGACCTCCGCCCCCGTGGCCAGACTGTAGCACCCGATGTGCTGCAGCCACAACTCAAGTGGCCCCCCTCGGCGGCATCTCCTCGGCGAAGAATCACGGAAGTTGGATCCACATGCACGGAGGCATCGCCGCCCACATCACGAACTCGTGCGAGGAGCCCTCGGCGTGAGTTCACGGGCCAGCAGCCCGTGCAACCTCATCTTGGCCGCCACGGCCGCGGCTCGCGTGGCGCGGGGCACTGCTGCCTTCTCTAGAGCCCTACGTACGGGTGTACAGAGGGAGCAGAAAGCCAGGCGGTGGCCACTCATACCAAGGCTGCATCACCTCCCGCCTTTCACCGGCATCGCGAGGGCGGCTGAACCTCTTCTACGGCGGAAGCGGATCGGGCTCCTCCCTAGGGGCCTTTCCCTTTTCCACCACGGAGAACTCCTGATCGGTGCCATGGGAACTATGGCAAGACGACGGGATGAGGAAGAAGAAGAAGGAGCGGGAGGCAAGAAGATGGAAATGGGCAAAGGAGGCTTCGGCCTCTCCCCATTTATAGCCAGAAGGAGGTCAACTGCCGGCCTCCACGATCGCAGGCAATGATGGTTTTCCTCTGCATGCAGCAGAGCCTCGTCAAGTCGAGCAGTTGCCGAGGCAGCATGGGGAAGCGGAGACGCCCACGTCTCATCGATCGCCACGTGTCAACCGAGGCCGCGAGCGGTTAGGGCCTGCGGCGCTCCGCACTTGCCCCTTGGCTTCGCCTGGAAGCCAAGTTCGAGCGTGCCTTGGGCCAGGGGGCTATTGTCGGCGTCCTGGGACTGGGGGTGCCCAGACATGCCTGCTTGCAGCCCATGACGTGGCTCCAACAACGGCCTGGTACGACGCAGCTTCAGGATCGACAACCCAAGACCCTCGCGAGGGGCCAAGCCCCGCGAGGCAAACGACACCAAGACCTCCTTGAGGGGTGGCCTCCCTAGGCTGGCTCCCGAGAAGCGGAGATATCTATGCAAGATGCACCTCGCGAGGTTCAGATGATGTGATCCGTGACGACCAAGGCCAGGCGGGCGCCAACGGGCACAGTGTACCAGTTTCCTCTTTGGTGCCAAGGAGGCAAGCGCGGGCGCGGAGTCCTAAGGAATTAAGAAAAGGTTTCCATTTCGGTGCAACAAGACCAAGACCGCCAGGACGACATAGCAGAGGTCATCGTCGAGCCCACCACAGCGTCACGACCAAGAGCCTTTGGCAGGCGAAGGCTACTTTTGTCAGGATAGCATGTACTAGTTGTCTCCCTTCAAATTTGGCCATTGTGGAATCCCTTCCCGCCTTACATTTGGGAAGAGGAACAAGGCCACTATAAATAGGACTTAGCCACCACCATACAAGGGGACAGATCAATACAGATCATCCTCTCACACACCAGCTCATCGAGCTCAAGTACACCTCACCTCCTAGGTCTGTTCGACCACTATACTAGTTCATACTTAGCCCTTCGAGGCCAATCCACCACAAAGCAGGAGTAGGGTTTTACACCGCAAGGTGGCCCGAACCTGGGTAAACTGCTGTGTCTTTTGTTCATCCAGTTCATCGAGCCAGGCAGTGAGATTGGCGAGTAGGCAGACTAGGGAGGATGAGTTCTTCGCACGCACCCTAGAGTTCGAACCTCTCAAGGGTCTGCGGAACCCCGAAACCTACAATAGCACTTACACGTAAGTGGGACAGGAAGATGTGAAAATGGTGTTTGTCTTCATTATAATCTTCCCATGATGGGAATATATGCACATAGTCCCTAAAATTATTGAAAGCATTATCTTTTAAGCTGGGAATAACTGGAATGGGGTTCCAATCTGCAGGAATTGGCCGTCTCTGAAGTTGGGATAGGTCTTCGGCCGATGGACTTGCTGTACTTTTTGCTGGAGTGGGATTTTTCTGTGGTACAACTGGTGCTATGGCAACTGAAATCGGCATACCTTTTGCTCGAGTGTAGGTCATGTGATGTGGGGCTAGTGGTGTGGCCAGTGAAGTATGGGTACAGTTTGCTGGAGTCGGTCCTACGTTTAGTGTCACTCATTGTAAAGCCAATATAAGTGGGGTGTTGTCTGATTTCTCCGGCACTACCATGTTTTTCAAGGACTTTGCTGGTGCTCCTTCAGGTTTGGCAATCACCCTGTTCCTTTTTGATGTCTGATGCACAAGAACAACATTTGAGTGAAAAAACATGGTATGATGATAGATGGAATATGTATTGATAATGGATAGGCATGGCATCTTGACATATATGATGAGTAAACTAAGCAGATGGTGGTGCAACAAAGTAGAAGAAATGTAAGACAACTTATGCAAGATACGCGCAATCAATAAAACCTTGCCAAATTATAACAGGCACCTTGATGGGTGAACAGGACAGGCCATCTGTCTTTGACTCCTCAAGGTCAGAATAGTCATTAGGATCATATTCTGAACAAGAATCTACAGGTGGTAAGCGTATGAGTTTCATCGCATCCAGAATGGCACTCAATGCCTTGGTGCCAATTTTGTAAGTCGTTGCAGTGTTCCACAATATTCTTCTGATGCGCAGATTCTGATATTCACTATGATTATGTATAATATTTGAGAAGCATGAAAACATAAATAGTAGTGAGATTATCTTTGTAATGCAGAGGATATTCTAATATAGGGGCGCCTTGTAAACCCTTGTGTGCTATCACTGGATTCTGATGAGAGAGCCCATGTGTCCTGTAATATGGTGCATGCATTAATATAAGCTGGCATAAGTACACAAAAAATAGGCTCCAGAAGTAAGGATAGTTGGCAGATGATAGGTTCATAATATATTGTATAGAGAGTTTTATTGCCAAACCATGATAACAAGAGCACACAACAACTAGGCAGATCGTAGTGTACATAAAAGGGGTACACCATAACCAGGATTTATAAATCAGGAAAGTGGAACTGGATGGAAAAATATGGCGTTGTATTGCCGCTACTAATTGAAAGCCTATCGATCACGTATAGGCCAGCTCTATCAGCTGTTGACTGTAGATATCCCTGCTCCCCTTCCTGACAAGGAACATACTGTACGTACTAAATACAGAATAACAAAAGAGGAACATGTTAAAGAACAGAAGAGGAAGCATATTCTCGAGGTTCCGCTTCATTGCATACAATGTTGGTTGCCCACTCATGATGAATCATAGCGCCCAAAGAAATGCAATTCCATGCTGCCTCTCTATATGTGGCGACGTGCATTTGGAAAATCAAGTGGGAACATTACCTGACCAATTAAATGTGTGTCTGTTAACTAATATCAGCATCATATCACAATTCTTATTTGAAGAAGTAATCTTTGGACTTATGATTGGTGTGTTGTTTAGCTTCAAGAGTGGACTGCTGCTAGTGCGACACAAAGCAGCTACACAGATCATAGTGTAGATATAACAGGAAAACCGTAATCATCATAAGTAAAATCAGCAAAGTGGAACTTGTTGGAAAATACAGGCTACTATTGCTGGTACGGCTAGAAAGGCTTCGGATACCAGCTCTCTTCAACTGAAGGTGCGATACTGTTAATATCAGTGTAACTCTCAAAGGTGACACAGCTCCCCGCATTTCCTTGCTAATCTTATTGGATTCAAGTGCATAGGCCACTACAATTCCTATTCCTATGTTCACAAAATCCTATGAATCAAAGAGGCCCGCAGAGTTCAAAGTCTCCATCACAACCGACCGAATAGACCTCTACACTACAAATGTCCCTGCTCATCTTCACTACAAGGAACATATTGTACTACTATCATACTCCCTCCATTCCAAAATATAAGTCTTTGTATAGATTTCTGCTATGGATCACATACGGATGTATACAGATACATTTTAGAGTGTAGATTCACTCATTTTGCTCCATATGTATTCCATGGTGGAATCTATACAAAGACTTGTATTTAGGAACGGAGAGAGTACTTATTAAAGAAGAACGGAAGAGGAACATGCTAAATAAGAGCAAGCAGATTTTGGATAATAAAATGTTCGTTGCGCAGTGCCCACACATGATGAACCAGAGTGCATTAAGAATTCAACTCCCTGTTGTTTCTCTATATGTGGTGCACGTGCTTTTCGAAAGTAAAGTAGGAACATTAGCTGACCAATTAAACGTTATCTTTTTTAGTAACATCAGCATCATATCAGATTCGTATTTGAGCAACAAGTTTGGAATTATGAGTGGCACATTGTTTAGCTTGATGGATTCAGGAGCAGTGCTAAGCAGCTACGATGATGGTACTGAATATAAAGGCATGTCTGCATGCAAGTCCCGTGACTTTTGTCATTTGGGTCGGTCGACCATTTCAGGCGGTTGGATGAAGATCCTACGTCTCCCAACCCTTCTTCTTCCTCGTCTCTGATTCTTCCCATGCAGAACACAGCAAGGGCCGCCAGCCGAACCACCGGCCCCGACCCCCCTGCCCTCCCCTGAACCGCCCCACCGCATGTGTTCCTCCGCCACCCCAGCCCACCCCCACCCCCACCCGCGTCGAGTTTCCTCGTTCAGCGAGGCCCCACCACCGCCAGGCCACCGCCCCCCGCAACCACCGTCCCCACCCGTGCCCCTTCCTTAGCACCGGCGAACTCCGGCGAGCTCTCAAAAATTGACTGACCCAATTTTGAAATTTAGTCTATTGTCATTTAACTAGTGTGGAATATAAAAGGGGAAAACCATAAGCATAGCGAGTATAGTGTTGAGCATGCCATCGCGGATCTGAAGGTGCAAACCGGACAAAGGCAACTTCGCAACCAATGTTTGCTTTCAACTAACAAGTAAGTGATGGACAAGAAATCAGAGTAAAGCAGTGGTGATATATTTTCTTGCTGCGATAAATAAGTTGAGCAGATACAAAAGAGTACCGCCTCTAGTGCGGCGCCGTGTATGCATCTACTGAGAATTCGACGGTGTTGCGGTAGCGATGGCTATCGGTGACGTGGAAGCAGATCTAGGAGGGTAGACAATGGCGGCGAGGGAAATATCCCAGTGCAGTGGATGATACGGTCGAAGGAGTGGCGCCGGCAAGGTGGACGACGGCGGGGATGAAGCGAGAGGACGGGATGCAAAGATCCCGGTCCGAAGCCATGGATGAGAGAGGTCGATCTCTTGTACTGGACGATGGCATCGGGGTATTAGCTCCGGCATAGTGGAGGAGGAGGGCGGTCGATGGGTTGGCGGACGGAGGAGGCTGGGGTGGAGAGGGTGTTTTGGCGCCCACGGAGTACGAATGGGTAAATGGAGGGAGAGAGGAAGGGGGAACCATGTCTTCAGGGCGCGCTTGTCTCAAATGCAAGGAAATTTACAAACTTAGCCCCTGTTTAAAATTTCCTACATCACAGCAATATTAGTCGGTTAGGGATAGGACGGTAATCTCGCATACACCAAATATTTGCCGACAAGAGTTTGTTTTGGCGCCCACCGTGTATGAATTGGGGAGGGAGTCGATTTCGGCCGAGGAGACACTGTGTTTTGGCGCCCATCGTGTATGAATCCAGATGAGAGGCGGTTATGTCATGTTTGAGTGAAATTACAAACCTACCCCTATCGAAACCTATAGAAATCGAGTCGGTAGGCTTTGCGTGTCAAGGATAGGCAGTAATTTCCATCTCGTAGATTTTGGTTTCAGGCGGTTACTGTGACTTTCCCCGCTTTGTTCAAATTTTTGCAAAGCAAGAGTGCATGTTTACCGTGCCAACTCAATTCGAATCCAGTTTGTATTTTACTTTTGTTCGGGCAGGATCCATTTTTGATTGGAATAAAATTCTATATACATCACTTTTTTATATATACTTTCAAAAGCACAACAAAGAATTCTGCTCCTTTATATATATAATACGATTTACAAATACAATGATCTCAAAATCATAAGGTTGAATTCAAAAAATTTAAACCAAATTATGTTCTACTAAAATGTATGGATCAGTAATATCTACATATTAAATAACATAGATGCGCGTGAATTCATATGAGTATGCATGTTTGATAGATCAATTTTGGTTCGAGTATGAATTACATGTATCATCATCTCGAATTCAAATATTTGAATCCCTTTTATGTTGACATTTTCTATACACGCAACTAAATATTTGAATCTCCTTTCGTGCCCATCTCTCTCGCATGCTCCTTCATGTAGATATCACTCTCTTTTCTCCAGCTCACCTGCACGCTCACTTCATGTTTCTCCTATTTTCGCAAACATGGTCTCTTGACGTCTCCCTTGAGAAGTGTCACACTCTCCCTATTATTATACATTACACGGTTTTCATTATCTCTCACGTCTCTACCGTTCTCTGGTATCACTAGGTACCTAAGCTTTCATTTTCACCGCCACACACACACACTCTCACTCGTCTTTCACTTTATCTTTCTCTCTATGGGGTTCTCTCACACACCCTATATCTCTCTAGATATGACTCATACCACTAAAATTACTCTCTCCTGCAGATACACCATTTGTTGCGGTCTCCTTTCCGTCTCCATCCCGGTTATAAAACTGACATTATTCATTTGTTTACCGATCAGACAAACTCCCCCCTCTCTCTCACAACTCATGCTTCCACTCCCCTTCCCGACTACCGTCTATCTCACACACGCACAAAACTCTCGCTTTCGCACCCCCGACTCATATTTCTCTCACAAACATTGATCGACTAGCCTCCAGATAGGTTTATACACCCGCACCCTCGTGCTTCCACTATCGCGTACATGTCTCTCTCGCGCCCCTTGTATCTATGGTGATTTTTCATCCCTTCTTGAGACACGCCCTCTCGATCATGCACACACACACTATCGCCTCATTTTAAGCTGATACCTCTCGCACACACACTCTTTATGTCTTTTTCACACATGCACTCCATCCTCCTCCTCTCTCCCTCTCTCACACACACAACACACACACACATGGGCTCTTTGCAACAACTAGCAAGATGCCCATGCATTGCATGGAACAACAAGATGCATCTGTATGAGTAGTTTATCTTGTGGGAGAAAAGGATGAATGAGGGAAGGCCTTATTTGCAAATGTGGAGAGGGGTGTGCATATCTTTTTGCAAGATTGCCATAGTTTCCTTCCTATCCGCCAGATATAAATCGGCCGGCCTATATTGCAGGATGGCAGGCACACCATCATCACCAACTTTGTTTTTTATCTCTACTCTTATAAAAAGCGGAGTTGGTGATGATGGTGTGCCTGCCATCTTGCAATATAGGCCGTCCGATCTATATCTAACGGATAGGAAGGACACTATGACAATTTACCCGCACTCCTCTTCACATTTGCAGATAAGGCCTTCCCTCATTCATCCTTTTCTCCCACAAGATCTTGATGTTCCGTGCAACGCACGGGCATCTTGCTAGTGCATGTAAAAATCTTTGTCATTTAGTACTAGTGTTCATGGATGCATGCAATGCGATAATGCATTGGTAAACACATTTTTTTTGTGAAGAACGAGAGCATTAATTGAGTACTTTTGCAGACTACAAATACTATTCCACCATCAAAGTAAGAGTAGAAATTAGAGATATACCACTTCTTGAATCTTGAAACCAACCACATTCCTCCCTTATCTCATCAAAACCGTCAAAGGAATATATTTTGAGTGAAACATAACATATTTTTAGTGATATACGTATTTCAAAACTAGACTCTTTTTCTATCAAATCAATGAATATGTATTAATCTACTTTGATCGTGTGGCAATGCATTGGCACATTGCTAGTAGTTATTACTACTGTATAATTTTTTGGACACGAGACAAACAATGGAGTACATATACTAAGAGAAGAGGCGTACGCACGTAGTCGATCTCTCACTGTCTCGCACACATGAGAGTTACGTAAAGACACCGTTAACAAATAAACCCTAAAACCCTAGGTGCATGATTGCTACATGCACGGGTACCGGGTACGTGGTGGAGCGCACCTTTGTAGGAATAGTCAGCTCGCGTGATAATTTGATCTATAGGAGTTGATGGTTGGGACCACACAGGTGAAGGACCTAGAGGCGCTGGCTCACCAGTCGCCACTGATCGAGTAGCCATGTTTAAAATATCATTTTTTAGCAGGGCAAGAGTTCGATTTTCAATGGCGCGTTATAAGTACTAAGTAGTTTTTAGAACGATTGGTATGGAGCAAAAATGGAATTCATAACTACTACCTCCTTGGCGTATGGTTGTATGGGTTTATGTTGCGAGATGTTGAACCTGGTAGTTCTAGGGCAAATACTATGGTTTTGATGTTGGTTTTCAGTAATGAAAATCGGAAGGGGGAAGCCCTTCTTTGATAAAAAAACTACTACCTTCGTCCTGGTTTACTAGTCCCCATCGTATTTTGGGTCAAATTTTGTCCACGAATTTTACTTGTAAAATGTGAATGGAAAACGAGATTTTGTTATACCCAAACAAAAAAGGACTGGAGGGAGTGATTTCTCTGACACGGATGCGACCTCTCATAGCGCAGGCATTGAACCTTCGCTCCGGCCAAGAGGGCCCCACTCGCTATAGGCCAGGCTGAACATGCCTCCTCGCCGCGTGCAACCGGCTTCAGACTGCCCCACTCGCCTCCATTGAATTCGTGCGTGTGCCAACAACACGTCCTTCTGCAAGCCGACCGGCATTTTAGAACACAATGTCGGCTGGCTCCTCTCGTCCGCTCACTATTTAAACGAGGCCACACGCCTGGCAAGAACCGCACCACACCGCTGCTCCCCTTATCCTCCTTGCACCATTTTCTCTACAATCTCCATAGCATCCAGTGAGCAGGGAGATGAGTTCTCCAGCATAAAAGTCGGATGGGTGCCTCGACAAGCCAGGAAACTCGCTGCCCCTCCTCCCTCCCGCCCCATGTCATCAGTACCATGGGCGAGGCTTCAGGCGGGCAAGCGGAGGAGCAAGCCGCCGCTCCAAGCTGGCCCCTGGTGCATCAACTCGACGCTCCAAGCTTTCTCGCGAAGGAGTGGCCAGTTGTTGCACGCGGGCACACGGGGCACCATGGTGTCCAGTGCACCATGGTTGGCCGCGCCATCCGACACAAATGTTGGCGGAACCGGGGCATGCCCGGGGAGGTGGCCAACACGTTTGCTGCCACCGCCGACACTGAGGAATAGTAGACCAGGGGAGCCGCCGGCACTCTGAACCCACGAATTCTACGACCACCTCGTCGCCGGCATAGACACCCGGTGTGTTGCCCGGTTTGGCTCAAAACATCATGGACCCCAGCCACGGCCGGCATTAGAAATTATACCTGCTTCCAGAAGTTATTCGTGATTAGTCAAAAAATGACCAAAATATAATTAATTACGCATGGTCTTGACTTGTTGTGCTCGCACTGGTAGTAGGAACTAGAGGTTTTTCTTTATTTATAACTCTCCTCACATTTTTTTGGCTTTGAAGTGAATCATGGTTGTGGACATTATCTATGAATGTGTAGATATCTGTGAACATGAGTTTGATGTGGAAGTTGAACTTGGAATGTTGGGCTTGCGCGTGAACTATACCATGTCCAATGCTTCGTCTATTAATGTTTGGAAAGTAATTGTTGTTATTACATGACCTGAGAAAAAATACTTTGTGCCACATCAGTAGATGCATGGACATCACAACAGGCATGCTGACTGGATAAACATTTGAACCTAGCTATTATGAAGGAAAATTTGCATTGACAACAATTTTAGATAGCAGGAGATGCCTAGCCTGCTCTGCCTCTGCTAGCTTCTTTCTGGATTCTTCCTTCTCTTCTTTGGCTTGGGTGAAGAGAGCATCTGATTGCTCTTTTCACTTCTTCAGGAACTCAACTACATTCTCAAGGGCTGCTACACGCTTTCTTTTAGCCTTTACTAGAGGCATGAGGACACGAACAGTTGACGACTCCACCTGGCTTGTGTGTAATCTGGCATCATCTAGGAATTTGCACCTTGTGTCCAATCCAGCATCATTAGGGAATGGGCACCTTGTGTGTAATCCAGTCTCATTTTGGAAACATGATCTCGAGGTTGACGATACTTCCCTCCTCGCAGGAACTGCATTCTGACATGAAGTTACTTCTTTTTTAGATCAATACTCAGAGCAACCCAGATCCATTTAGTAGAAGCCAGATAAACAGGACTCAGAGAAGTGAATTCAAAAGTAAAAAAATATAAAAACAGACTCCAAGGTGAGAACACCCACTTCCTACATCAAGCTAAAAATGAAAGCATTAGGACGATTAAGACTCTTCTTATTACACATCAAAGAACACGAGGCGAAGAGAAATAGAAACTACAACATATATACATCGAAGAACGCGAGGCTCAACGAAAGTAATTGAAAGGGTGTTACTTACCAAAGCTCGATTTACAGGTTTGGTGCAGCTCCTCTTTAACTTGTCATGCTCCTTGAAGGTGTCCCCAATATCCCGTGTTTGGTCTTCATTGCTCCTCTGCATGTTCGCACTCGTGGTTTTAAAATCTCAACATGGCAAGAAAAATATACTAGTAATACTCACGCATGTAGTGGGCAACATTAAAGCACTTGTCTCCCATGTTAGAGCATCTCCAATAGAAGCACAATGCAGGGCGCATTAAAAAAGTGTTTACAGCGCCGGAATAGCCAGTTTTTGTGGGCTCGGAGTGCTGAGATAAAGAAGTAGAGATAGAGAGTAGAGAGTACAGACATAGATAGTTCTCAACATAGATATAGCATAGATAGATACAAAAATAGATAGTTCAACTACTCCTCGTCGTCTGACTCCTCCTCGATGATGTACTCCTCTGATGTCTCAATGTAGGCGTCCAGATACCGATCGTCGTCGGAGTCCCAGGGCGACGCTGCTCCTAGCCTCATGTTGAATTGAGTGGCCGTTTTCCGCATACGATTGTCCTTGCGATAGGCGGCTTGCTCCGCCCTCCTCTTCTCCCACTCCGCCCTCCTTTGCATGTAGAACTCGTGCTCCTTGATGATGTCCTTCGGGAAGCGTTGGCGCCACAGCGCCATCGCTTCCTCGTCCATCTTGGCATCGCCGAGATGGTGCTCCCGCCTCCGATTGTCGCGACGATCCTCGTCGGTGATAAGTTGCGGCGGAGGCGCGAGCTCCTGCACGAGCTCCCGCGTCGGCACATTGGGGAAGTTCAATGTTCTATGAGGCCACCAGAGGCGCTATGCCGTCACGTCGTACGATCGGTATCCGCGGCCTCGTGGGCGGTGTCGAAAATGCCAAGGCCAAGGCGCATCCCGTGGAACAGGATCTCAGCGGAGAAGCCACCGGAGGGGCGTGCGCGGACGCCATGGAATCCCCAAGTTTCCCGGTGACGGGCGGCATGGTGGCGCGGCGGCGGCGAGGCGAGAAAGAGTGGGGAGAGAGTGGTGGCGAGGCATAGAGCGGGGAGAGAGCGGTGGCGAGGCACAGAGCGGAGAGAGAGCGGTGGCAAGGCACAGAGTGGTGGGAGGGTGTTGGGTTTTATAAAGCACGCCGGACGCCGCGCGCCAAAACTAGCGCGTGCCCGGCCGCTTTTCCCGCACATGCGATCCTTTCCCGACGTCCCTGCTATCTCTACTCTCTTCTCTACTATTATATTTATTTTATATTTAATATGGATTTAATATTTATCTCTACTCTTATAAAAACAGAGTTGGTGGCGATGGTGTGCCTGCCATCCTGCAATATAGGTCATCCGATTTATATCCGACGGATAGGAAGCAAACTATGGCAATTTTGCAGAAAGATACCCACGCCCCTCTCCAGATTTGCAAATAAGGCCTTCCCTCATTCATCCTTTTCTCCCACAAGATAAACTACTCATACAAATGCATCTTGATGTTTCGTGCAACGCATGGGCATCTTGCTAGTTCTAAAAAAACTTTCCATCATTTGCTACACTACTTGTTGCAGATGAAGAACCTACCCAAGCACAGCGCGATACAGGAGCGACGTACAATTACAAGCTGATATTCTGTTGCACAATGGAGGCTATAACCAATTACTTTTACGGGAACAATAGCAACCAGGAAATTTGAAGGGTAGGTATGAACAAAATTGGAACTCCACATGTACTGTTAAGAGATTCAATACAAACATTACCAATCGAGGAGGAGTACGATGGTCGCGGGGGCCTGTATGCATCATGGTCGATAACGGGAGTCGGTTCATTGTCCACGACGGTGGTGCTTCTGCCCTTGGCGCCGGCTTCCGGGAAGCAAATCTGAGACCGTGGAAGACAGTGCCGGGGAAGAGGCTCCGTGTACGACGACGGTGGTGGACCGGCTCCAGTGCGGCGTATGACATCATCGATGAGGTAGATGCGCTGTAGTGGACGAGTGCGCCGATGTAGAAGGGGAGGAGCACGAAGGCTGCGATGCCATGGAGAAGTCTATTTTGCGGTGGGGATAGAAAATGGGGAGTATTCAGGTGTACTACTCTGGGTGCCGGGGTGGGGTTGGCTGGGTAGGGTGAACCTGAAGTTACCAAAACAGCCCCCTACCAAGCATCATCTGTAGGCCTGTTCCGAAGGGTATGATGGTAACTTCGCCCTGCTCGAATCAGGGTCACGGGAAATTTTCCCGCCGACCTTAAAATGTTGTGACACTGAACTCCCCGTGTGGCGTGTTGGGTGATTGGGCTAAGCAACTAGCGAGTAGTACTAGTAGTTAGTAGTACTAGTAACTACTAGTACTCTGTCCGTCATTATTAACTATGTATATTAGTTTTGACCAAAGTCAAACTTCCTAAAGTTTGACCAAGTTTATAGAAAAATATAAACATTTACCATAACAAATATGTATGATGTGAAAGTACATTCAATAATGAATCTAATAGTATTTATTTGATATTGTATATGTTAATATTTTTTGTTATAAACTTTGTGAGAGTTTACAAAACTTGACTTTGACTAATGCTAATATGCGGACTTAAATAAAAACGGAGGGAGTACACATTTGTTTTCTTAGTTTGTAGTGAATTAATCATTTGTTGTAATTGTGAAATAAGTATATTAGGCTACTAACTTTGAATGTAATGGTCTATACAATTTAATAGTTAGAATTATTGTTGAATTCCAAGATGTATACGAGGTGTATAGTACTTCACAATATGCTCAAACTCACATAATCCCAGTCAAATGAAAATCTAAATGCATTTCATAGTTATTACTTTGTAGGATGCAACAAAACCAACCATAACTCTACATCATCCATTATAAAAGCAACATTTTGAACACATCCCAATGTGTGAATGAAACGTGTAGAGAGAGCTTGCGAAGATGGAGCACATAGGACGGGAAAGATTGTATGTATGTGGGCGAGAGAGTAGGAGACAAAGCTAACGAGAGAGAGAGAGGGAGAGAGAGAGAGAGAGAAAGGGAGAGGAAGAAGTTAGGTCTGTGAGAAAGATGGAGACATGTAATATACGTGAGATGCATGTGCATCCGGATTTTGTACATGTAGAAGGAGAAGAGACAACAGGTTTGATGAGAGAGCTGAAAAACATGGACGAGAGAGGAAGGATCTTGTGGGTTGAGAGATTGATAATTTTGTGCGGGAGAGAGAGATAGGGATTGGTAATTTTGTGCGGGAGAGAGAGGGGGGAGTCAGTCAGCCGTCGTCACATCATCCTGCTTCCAAGTGGCCCCGCATTCTCTAGTGGAGTGTGGTCACCGTCTTCGATCTCCTCGATGCCCTCTTTGAAGATTGAGGTGGTGTGCATGCTGGGGTGCAGAGAAGCACAAGCAAGAATGGTCGCCATATAATCTTAGATGGGGATGAATTGTGTGCTCGGGGGAGGGGGAGTGTGTGTGCGGTGTGTGTGTGTGTGTGTCAGATATTGAGAGAAATCAAACCTATGGAGAGAATGTGTGTGTATGACGGAAAGCTACATGCTAAATAGGGTTTTCACGAAGAGATTGTGCATGCGAGATAGAGAGCGATGTGCGGGCCTTGAGGTGGGCAGGGGTCGGGTGAGGGTGTCAAAATGTGTGCGTTGATGCATGTGTTACATGTGATTGTGCGAGGGACGGACGAATCAAGAGAGATGGTTGTTGTGTTACGGATGCTCCTCTCTCTCTCTCTCACACACACACACACAAGTACAAATAGAAGAATGTTTTCTCATGTATACACAACGTATTGGCATCTCTCTATGTCTCACTCATGCATGATCATTTGCACATTCACACTTCTCTCTGTCTCAGTCACACACACAAAATCAGTATTAAAAAGAACTAGGGCGCACCTAAAATGTCCAAATCCAAATAAACACGAACAGAAGCTAAATTCAAATATATGGAAATATTGTAGCGTGAAGAACTTTTTTATAAAAAAAAGTTGAGTAATATTCGGGGATTGTTTTCACACACAAAAAAAGGTTCGGTGGATGTCCTTCGAGCGCGACACGGTGACGCACCGTTCGATCGACCGCGCGGCCGCGGTGCATGCGCTTGCACAAGATTTCGTATCGTTGTTTTGGTAACTAATATAAGCGCTGCCTCAGTCTAATGTTTACGTGTACCAGTATGGTTTTCTTTCAAGTTTGACCAACCCTATATAAAACTAAACCAAGCTCCCATATGCGCACTCATCAATATGCCGCCGCCGTTGCGTATGCCGATGCCCGCCTGCTCCGGCCAACCATTCTCACCCATCACCACCGTGTCGCTGCCATCCCTGTGCCATGAAGCCGAAGGCTCGCCCGATCACGTCGTCTGCAGTCCCTCCTCGTGATGCCGCCGCGCTGCCAAGCACGCGAATAGCTGGTGGAGCCGCGTCTATGCACACAGCGTACGAAGAGGAGGACGAGCGCGTGCTTGAGCACGTCGGCGAGGAGGAGCTAGCGTGTCATTGTCGTCTCTGCCTGCACGGAGGAGGCGTGCATGGTGGCTGTCGTGGCGGAAGCTGGTTGCGCCCGCGCCGAGCCCGCAAACCGGGTGCGGACGCGGAATCTACCTTCGAGACCTTGAATGCACGTGGATCCTGCAATCTGAAGGAGCAATTTGGGTCAGTCAACTCTTGTGAGCCATTGGATGCAACATGGATGGCCAGAAGGGCTTCTTCAACCTCCGAAATTGATGCACTATTCATCTTCTCTCTCATGCATCAAGCCGCCAACCCGCCACACGCCTAACCACTAGCCGCCGCCGCCCCGCCCTCCCCTGAACTTCCTTCCACCGCCATGATCCACCCCCCACCCCGCCATCTGTTTAACCCTGGCCACGATCCATTTTTTCTGGCAAACTGCATTCCACACCCAACACTCATAAGATAGATCATGGGCACCCTACCACCCTAATATAGATACTGGGGTAGCTTCTCTGCCGTCTTCTTCCTTTGCTCCATCGAACTTCTTCCACAAATCGACCAAATTATACTACTAGTACGTAGTAAGTACAGTAGGAACACGAAGATACGAGCAGTAGTACCAACTACAAGAAGAACAGTAGTAAGACATACTAGTACTGTTGTACGTACTAAAGGGTTCAAATAACGAGAAAGAACATAAACATAGTTCTGCTGGGGGCTCAGCACAACACACCCCTGAAATAAAACTAAGCAACTAGTCTTCTTGACACTTCAATAGAACCAGCATGAGCGACGGCACTTCCACCTTACTCGGAGTCTAAGTCCACGTCCTCGACTTCGTCCTCGTCTCTCTTCCTCTTCCTCTTCGCCGACGCTTCTTTGCTTGAACCAGACACTAGGCTCTGCTTCTTCATCCAACCCTTGTAGATATTTAAACAAAGGTAGGCATCCATTGCTGCGTACAGGATGTGATCTTCATCTATTGTCTTCGACTCCCATGCATGATGAAACTCATGGTGAGGTTTGTTCAGTTGAGCGTACGAAGGATCAATCATGGCTACTACCAGGGTCAGCATTGAAGGCTGAGAGGAGGACATCAGGCTTGCCTTCTGGAGATCAAAGGGCTGGCCTACAACGAGGCCTATCCGACCTAGGAACAATCCTGTCGTTCCTAAAGTCTACAGTAATGAATTTCACTCTTTCTTCCTTGAGGAAGTTATTAAAATCTTGGCACTCAACGTCGACATGGCATATGTGGTAGACCAAGCACACTTTATGTACGCAAACCTAGATCACGGCGGCTTCTTCTTCTCTGCCTCCTTTAGAATCTTCTCGCTTTCCAGGATTATGGGGTACTCAACATCTAGCCTAGGGACCCACTCATCCTTTGAAATTCTGAACATGCGTAGGAAGCGAGCAAGGAATGCCTCCACCATCGCGGATCTACGGGTGTAGATGACGATCAACTCACCGCCGGTGATGGCTCTAACCTGGTACTCAGTGGCGATCATGGAGATTTGGGAGGCCATGGATTTTGGAGGCGGGTTAGGAGAAGTTGAACTGGTGTAATGTGAAAGGACGGGATGACTAGGAGCGAACTATTGTAAGGTAGAAGATGGGGACGAGTAGGGCGTGTGAACGGCGTGGGGTTGTTGGCTTGACTGGTGGATAAACGTCTGCATGCCCCCAAAGAGTTCTCGAGTACTATGCGGGACCCACTAGATGTCATGTCTACTAGACCCATATCGTAGGCCTGACGGTATAGCTTCTGCGTGTTCGCATGCCATGCCGACGCGTGGATGTAACTTCACTTAATTCCGTCAACCGTCGCACCTCCCACGACTTTTGCCTCCCTGGTGCGGTCGCGCCCTTTGAGACTTCGGACGGCTATAAATGAGCAATTTTTTGCCTATTCCACATGCATGATACTCCCTCTGGTCCTTTTTACTCCGCATAATATTTGTGTCAAGTCAAAGTTTGCAAAGTTTTTGACCAAATTTATACTAAAAATATCAATATCTACAATACCAAATATATATTTTATGAAACTATGTTTTATAATGAGTATAAACATACTGATTTGACATTGTGAATGTTGATACATTTTTCTATAAGTTTAGTCAAAGTAGAGGTACATTGACTTCAGACAAAACTTTTTTTTGAAAAGAAGACAAAACTTATATGCACAATGCAGACTAGTTCCTCCGTCCAGGTGCGTGCCATGTCCTATCTAGTCATCACAACAAGGTTAGCTATTAGAGTACTCTTACCAAGCTAGACGGTGGAATAGTTTTTGTAGTCTGCAAAAGTACTCAATTAATGATCTCGTTCTTCACAAAAAAATGTGTTTACCAATGCATTATCGCATTGCATGCATGCATGAACACTAGTAGTAAATGACAAAGATTTTTACATGCCACTAGCAAGATGCCCGTGCGTTGCATAGAACACCAAGATCTTGTGGGGGAAAGGGATGAACGAGGGAAGGCCTTATCTGCAAATGTCGAGAGGAGTGCGGGTAAATTGTCATAGTTTCCTTCCTATCTGTTAGATATAGATCGGACGACCTATATTGCAGGATGGCAGGCACACCATCATCACCAACTCCGCTTTTTATAAGAGTCGAGATTAGTTAATATTCTCTTTAAGCTACTCATAGTAGAAAGTATCATATACTAGTATCCTGTGCATGATACTAGTGTAAGATACGAGACTACCTTTATAGTGCCATGCATGACACAAAGTAGCATAGTATTTAACATGATACAGTATCTACCTATGTTACTCTAACCCCCCTCTCTTCTTTAATTCTTTGCCACATCAGCATGTTTGCTATTCCCGTGTGCATGATACCAGTACCACACCACTATGGCTAGCCTTAATCATCGCATGCAATAATTTAGTGCACCTTGAAATCTGAACGCCAGCTTGACTATCCTTCTCCCTCCGGCAGTCCCACCACTCCACCCTGTGTGGTAAAAATCTGCATGCATGACTCTCCTCCCCCAGCACTCGTCCAATCCGTTGTGACCAGCAATATTCCCACTCCTTCCCTTCCCCGTAATTTACTCCAACAAATATGCCCACGTAGCTGTTACGTTAATCACACGACATATCTTACGGGACACTGCTTCAGTTACTTAACCGCAGGTGCATTGGGTCACTGACATGTGGGCCCAACAGGCATCTGGCCCACTTGTCAGTGACGCAACTGCATGTGCAGTTAAGTCAGTGAAGCTCAGTCCATATCTTACGTAGGTGTGCCATTGCTCGCTATAAATACTGCGCCTCCCATGGCATTCGGAAGAACGCTCATGTTCATCGCTATCTCCTCCCCCTCCCTCTCACTCGACCACCATGGCATCGCCCCTCCAAAGCCCTAGGCGTCCCTCGCTGCACCACACGGACGGTCACGCGTCGCCATTCCATTCCTCGCCGCTACTAGTCGAGGAGGATGCGTCGGTGTTCCGCTCCTCTCCATGACGTGTCGGTGTTCCCAGTCTCGCCAACACGCGCGCCGGAGGATGCATCGGCTCCCCATTACGAGGAGAACGCCGCGCCGCCCGCTGAGCCCCCCGGCCTTGAGGATCTTTGGAAGAAATGGATGTCGCCTTATGGGAAGCTTTGCCTCCGGCAAAGCACGCCAAGATAGAGGCGGAGAAGAAGGCCGAGGAAGAGAAGCGCGCCGCGAGGCATGCTGCCTGGCAGGCCTATGTTGCGTCCGAGAGACTCGGGCAATTGGCTCTTTGGCACAAGGCTCATGCGAGGGCCGTGAGGGTGGCGAAGGACGCCCGTGCGAAAGCCTTGAGTGCAATCGGGCCCAAGCGCCTCATCTACGCTTGGTGGTACGTGGACCAGGTGCACGCTTCCAGCGAGGAGTATCTGTTGGCGTCGGATCACCACACCGATGAGATCGCGCTCGCCCGCCTGCAAGCCGCCAATTAGCACCTCGCGAGTAACGAGGCTGAGGAAGAGGCGTTGTGTCAGCATGCTGGGAAACGGCCGCGCACCAAGGCACTCGTGGTGCGCCGCAAGCGCTCCCGCAAGTGTCGTGGCTTTTATTAGGAATATAATTAAGTTTCGTAAGGCGATCTCATTAGTTTTGGGACGCAAATGATAAATCCGAACGTTCGAGAATTATTAGTTCCCTTAATTAAGTATGTAAAAGGAAAATTTTGGAAACCTTCTGTATCCGTACGCATTTTGTAAGTATGTGCATATAGCACAAACTTTACTATATACTATCGCACTACACATCTCTCTCTATATATGCTTGCAGACTGTGCTACTACTATTACTTATGTACGTGCAAATGCACATTTTAACATTACAATGCCGTTTTTGTAAAAGTAGAAAAACAACACTAGTCAAGCTTGTGAAATGATTCAATGCAAGACAAATGCAAAAATGCCCGTTTGATTGTTTACATTTAGCTTCCTTCTCTATGGTTTTTCTCTATCGTACTTTGTACGGAGTGTCTCACTGGTCGGGAAGGCATGCAAATTCCCAAACCACTTCCTACACCCTATATCGAACTTTTTGCCTAACAAGTTGTGCCCTGCAATTGGAATTCCAACTTGAGTACTACTACTAGGAGTACCAGGGGCCAGTTCTTTTAGGCTTCTAGATTAGTAATCCCATAACTACTACCTCCGTCCTGGTTTATTGGTCCCCATTGTAATATGTGTCAAATTTTGACCATAAATTTAACTAATGAAATGTTTATGCATGTCACATGCACTAACATTTTATCAGTTAAATCTTTGGTCAAAATTTAGCACAAATTACAATGGTGACGAACAAACCAGGATGGAGGTACTAGTAGTTTAGAAGCCTAAATAAATGAGTGAGGCGCCTTATGTTACTCTCCATTGTGACTAGTCTGATGGGAAAAGCTAGGGAAGAGACGGCTTATTTTTTAAGCCGCCAAAAGAACTGGCCCTAGGAGTACTAGCTAGGGATACTAGGAGTAGCATCTAGGGATTGAGTGTGCGAGATGAACCGGAGAAAGTAAACGCAGAGAGATGAAATGCAAAAAAGACAGAGGGATGTGATGGTTGCTTGTCCGTTTATTTTACCAGGCCACTTATTACTGGGAGTTGTGGGGTTTTGAGATATGACGGCTTTACTGTCGCGCCACGAGCGGGGTGAGACTCCTGTGAAGCACCGCCCTCTACACTAGTACTACATCGATCGTGGTTCATTAGTCCCCCATTGAATTTGACTGAAGATTTAACTAATAAAATGTTAGTGCATGTCAACAAAAACTATATTGTTGGATTCGTATTTGAACATAGTTTTCAATGATATAATTTTAGGTGACATGCATGAGCATTTATCGTACTATATATAATGTTAGTTAAATTTATGGTCATATTAATCTATAGTAAGGTGCCCATGCATTGCACGGAATAGTAAAATGCATTGATCGGGAGTTGTTTATTTTGACAAAGGATGTGGGGGTCATCTCATGTGTAACGGGTATCGATAGGTCTCTTCGGATATTATTTCACCTCTAGAGCTCACAAACATCTGGGTGAAATAGATTAAAAAAGTATCTTTTGCAAACAAAAGTGTTCAACTGTTCAACCTGCATCCAAAACTTGTGAAGAAATAACACTTATTGTGCTTTGCGAGAAATGATCTTTAAGAATTAGTTTTTGAGTATCGATTGTTATACATGTTGGCTACAGATGACATGGCACTTTCTCATAGTCAATAGTTGGCTATACTATTAAGTATTAACCATGCTCTTATACACCTAGATGGAGGGATTAAATTAGGATGACTTGGAAGGGGGCAGAGGAGATGTAAGAAATGGTTCATCATAAGTCTTTCACCAGTACTGTAGTAAAAATTCTCAGTTAATCTCTTCAATGGCAAGTTAGAACTCCAATGGAGCAAAAGCATACATGGAATATTCTAGACTAAACCATAAATGATACACTTTTATTCAAGCGCGATACTCTAATAGAGCAAGATCATGCATGGATGGTTCTATACTATATAAATAAGAAGTCTCCACATGCTTAGACAACGGATTGTATTGAGTGAAGACTAATGATGAACATTTAACTTGGTAATGCATATGTCCAGGTGAACCTCCTTAGAGTCCCTGTGCACCATCCTGGGGGGAAATCATACCATGCGTCTTCCATGTCCACATCAGCGGGAATGTTGCAGCTCGGCACATTCCCAGTCAGCGTGATGGAGTTGGTGTGGGCGCCCACGTACCTCTGAGGGGTAGTAACAGTGAGCACGCACCCATACATTGGCCTCGTGTCAGTGTCAGTGTCAGCGGCGTTGCCCCTGACGCACACTATAGAGACGAGGTGGTGGCCTGCGCGGGCCTCGCCGGTGCCCACGATCAAGAGGAAGACGCCGTCGTCCTCCTCCGAGACTAACAGGTGGCGGTGATCCTCTAGTGACTCCGGCACGGCGAACGGGTAGCACGTCTCGTACTTGATGTTCACCGCCGCGGGCCAGTAGTGATCGACGGACGCATGCGTGAGGTGATCCATGAGGCTCGTCGGCAAGCCCCAAAACGTCGGTGGGCACTCATAGAAGTAGACGCAAGGCTCCTTGGAGGCATCGACCAGGCCGTCCATGAAACAGGAGTGGGTGTAGGGGACGTTGCGCTAGTTGAATATATGAGCAAGTTACTGCGAGATTTAATTTGAATAAGCACAAAATAAATCATGATGACTATAATAGAGATTAAACTAATCATGTGGGCTAGCATAGTAGATGAACAAAGCGAATCAAGGACACAGACTAGAAACATGAATTCTACCACGATTTCGAACAAGAAGGACAGAAACACATACGGTGCAACGGGAGAAGCACTGTTGGCATTGAGGTTGTCGCCCATGTCGTTGAGGAAGAGGTTGCCGAGGTCGGGGAAGAAGTCGTCATCGGTGAAGTCGTCGCTGCCAGCAGTCGCGCGAGTGCGCTCCCCAAATTTCAATAGCGCTTGCCGAATGGAGCGCGGGAGGAAATGGCTGTAGGGGACGTTGCGACCGTCGAATGGAGCTCAGGATTAGCACACGAAGCACTAGATGGTGTTCCTCCCTAGTCTCTATCTCTACTCTTATATCGATCTCTACTACTCTTTTCTTCTTATAATAATAATAAAATAGTAAAAAAACCGAGTTGGTGATGATGGTGTGCCTGCCATCTTGTAATATAGACCGTCCAATCTATATCTGACGGATAGAAAGCAAACTATGACAATTTTACAAAAGATACGCGCACCTCTCTCCACATTTACAGATAAGGCCTTGCCTCGTTCATACTTATCTCCCACAACCTCATTGCTGAGCAATTAAAAAAGGAAGTCTCTGGAACAATTTGGCATGGTGGCCGCTGCCGGCGCCGTCCATCCCCATGCCTCCGCCCAGTCCGACCATCAGTCACCACCACGCCCCACTCCTCCTCGCCTTATCTCTCATCTTTCTCGAGATATCATTTTTTCAATGAAATTCTCGAGATGCCATTTTTCTGATAAAATTCTCGAGATATCATTAGTTTTCACACATGGGATTACTCCTGCATGGGTCAATCACAACATGTGTCTTGTAAAAAAAATGCATCTTGACATTTCGTGCAATGCATGGGCATCTTGCTATTTTTTTGCATATAATTCCAAACACCACGTAGACACGGTATTTGACCATTTTACAACTATGTTAGAATCATTGTTAGTGGTCAGCCGGTGCAAGTTATAGCCCCGGGTGTTTTAACCTTTTTTTAGTAATGATATCTGGTGATTGTTCGCCACGAGCTCAATCCTGGTGAATCCCACGTAACCGTCAGATTTCCATCCGATGTTGTCTTGTTTTTAAGCCATAGTATTTGACAAAACCTCTACCCTCACACACGTACTATAACTGTGTCGCGGGCGTTTGCTACTGCCATGTCTCCCAGCGAACGTTTGCTGGGGATTGGAGTTAGCACCGATGGCGGTTCGTAGTCGTTCCACGCTTGGGCATTGAAGTTTGTAACTATTTTAGATTAGAATATACTACTCCTCTGGTGCTAGTAGTAGAGCAGAGTCCTACTCCACTACTCTATATGGAAACTAGGGCATAGTAGTAGGTACTGTAGGGAGTACTAGTACTGTGATCACTCAAGCGAGTTATCTAGCATCGATATGACCCTACACTGCTGGTATGTGTCTCGTAAGTCAAGCGGCATGTTGTAGTCATCATCACTTGTCCAATTCCCGCAGCACATATTCGCTTCTCCATCTTTGTCCACACATAATCATCCAATCTTCCATCCCCGCTAAGGCACCTCCCCCCTCTTCCAAAACCCAAGCACTAACAATGGCATAACCGAGCAGCGTCTGCCAAAAGAGTGGCTGGAATTCGCTCCCCACAGAGGTAATCAAGCTCATTGTTTCGTGTGTGGACAATCTCAGTACCATGCCGCTCGCCCCGTGCTCATCGGGGTTGTACATTTACTCAAAGTCCTAAGGCTGGAGCTTTTTAAGCCAACTCCTTGCTTGTTGATGCCGCCTGATCTCCAGAAACAGCGTGTCACATAGCATAACGATCATAGGGTGGCGACTGGCAAGCATCAACCCCCTTGACTGCGATCTGATCCCCGTCACCCTCAACTACATTAACGGTATGTAGTGGGTCGGCATGAACACGTCTTGGATGGTGCTCGTCGACGGTCGCGGCAGCTGGATGCTCGTGGAGGTCTACACCCGGCAATTGATCCCCCTTCCTTCGATTAACACTGCACTGCTTTGGCACCGCGGCCCAGAATACTCGGAATCTTACAATAGCCAACATGGTACCAAGTTTGATTTGCTCTAGGTTGTAATCTGCCAAGTTCCCACAAGATCTGTGAATTATAAAGACGCTAATTGCATTCTTCAACCGCGGTCTCGCCTATCTGATAGGTCACCCGGTAAGTGGATAAATTTGCACGTCCATCGCAGGATCATACATCCTCCATGGTTCTCTGATGCCATTGAACACAAAGGCTTCATTTATGTTGTCGACTCCTGTCGGTGTACTAAAGTAGGGGTACCCTTAGTACCCCGAACTTGTGCACGGGCAGTCGCAGCGTCTCGCGGCAAGGCCTGCCAGGTCACCACCAAGATTCCCCGTGGTCCCTCTGAAGACCATTCAAGAACAAAGTACTCAAGACAAGACCCCGGCAAGAGGAGCTTGCCGGGAAGAAGTCAAGACCCCGGCAAGAGGAGCTTGCCGGGAAGACCATCAGAAGCGTCCCAAGGCCCCGGCGAGAGGCGCTTGCCGGGAAGGCCGTCCAAGGCATTCCAAGGAACTTGCCGCGGCGCGCTACGCGCCCCGACAAGGCCCGGTGAGCGACAAGCTCCCGGAAGTGACAAGTCGACGGCCGTGGCAAGGCGCTTGCCGCGGCAAGCCCCCACTCCACGCCCGTGCTCCAGCACATCCACCCACGTGTCGCTCTGGGGCCCTTCCCAAGCGCACGTGGCAGGAAGCTGTGCAGCTAGGGGCGTGCGGTGGCACGCAGGCGCTGACAAGACAACCATCGTGGCAAGACGGTGGCGTCCCTAGCGGTCCCTTTCGGTGCTGTCCAGGCGACACAGACGGACATTTAATGCCCTTGTCCCCTGCCGTCAGGGTTAGGTATGATAACACTGTAGCAGCTAGCTGTGCCTACTACAGCACCTAGCTGTGCCTATCCACGGCACCCTTTCCATTTTTGCCCTTGGCCCCCGTTGCTCTATGTCGGTAACCCCTTGAGTATAAAAGGAGGCCCGTGTGCAACGTAGAGGGGGTCGGCCATTTTGAGAGCCTTGGGGTTGAGCAATTCCACACACCCACGCTCGGTCTCGCTCCCGAGCTAGAAATCAATACCAATCCACAAAGCAGGAGTAGGGTTTTACGCATCCGTGCGGCCCGAACCTGGGTAAATCGCTCGCGTGCTTCGCCTCGATTTACTCCTCGCACGACCAACCGCCCGCGTGCTTCGCCTCGATCTGCTCTTTGCGCAACCTCCGCCCCCCGCCGAACCAAAAGGGACCCGGTCCGCCGGTCCCATAGGTGCCCGTGGATCAGAAACCCCGGCATCTCTGGCGCGCCAGGTAGGGGGCGTCGAAGTTGTGTGAATCAGATCCGGCGTTCTCGCGGGCTAGATCTTCATCTTCTTCATCGATCTTCACCATCTTCATCAACATGCCGCCGAAGAAGAAAGTGTTCGGAGGCAGCTGCTCCGTCCGCGCCGAGCCACCCACCGCCGGAGCAAACGGA
Source organism: Triticum urartu (assembly GCF_003073215.2). Classification (NCBI taxonomy): domain Eukaryota; kingdom Viridiplantae; phylum Streptophyta; class Magnoliopsida; order Poales; family Poaceae; genus Triticum; species Triticum urartu. The sequence continues at coordinate 470,141,875 of NC_053027.1, forward strand.
TGGTGGGGCAGGCGCCGGCGGAAGGGCACGCATCGACGAGGGAACTCACGGTGCTGCCAGGTCCCAGGGCAAGGCTGCGCTGCCCATCGGCGGCGTGGCCGGCTCCCACAACGACCGGGCGCACTCCAAGACCTCGGCGTCCGTGCATGCACCGCGCCCACTCAGGAGGCGCGGGACCGGCAGCGTCATGGTACTCATGGTACCATGCACTCGCTGGATCAAGATCGAGCTGGTGGATCTCGGAGCGCCCAAGACCACCATGCACGTCAACACACCCAGAACATATAAGTTTCCAAAGCCTGAGCAACCAATCTCTAATTTTTGAGTTATCTCCCCTGGACGGCCGCACTTTGTGTGGAAAACCTGTGCGCGGAGGAGCCAACTCGTAGCTGGCTGCGCCCTTGCGTTGTTTCGAGCTCGCTTCAACAACATTAGGTGAGCTGCGGCTAGTTGCTACACTAGCGCGCCCTTGCATTGTTTTGAGCCTGCTCAACAGCGTAAGTTAGCTACGTAAGTTAGCTGCGGCTAGTTGCTTAACTAGCCTCGCCCTTACTTTGCTTCGAGCCCCGCTCAGCAACTTAAGTGAGCTGCAGCTAGCTGCGACGAGGTTTCTTGCCGGTAGCGGCACCGCCAACAGCCTGCTGATGTTCCGCACTCAGCGCTCGCGGCCCTGGTGCCTGCGCCGGCAAGTTCCCTAAAAGCGTGGGGTAAAAACACACAAAGTTGGCGCCGAAATGGGAAGGCCCTTACCGGGTGAAACGAGTCACTGGGCCCGGCGCTGTCCACCTTGAGAGCCGAAGATAGCATCCCAGTGAGCAACTCCTGGAACATCGAGCATCTTCGTAAGTTTTACCCGTAAGGCGCGGTTGTCGGAACCCGTTCCGGCAACCACCTCTTGTACAAAGTCTTGCCGCTGTTGCATGTAATCCTTTGTACGAGGCCGGGCGCAGATCCCGTGCGCAGTAAGCTCGCGTGCTCCGCACATTTTGTCGATTTTATGCTTTCTATTTTCTGGCATATATGATCTGACATTTGTGCAGCACCAACCCCACGGTAAGCGATTAACGAGCTGCAAGGCTCTATATCTTTATTTTCTCTTCTTTCTTTTCTTCCTTCTTCCAAGGAAAGAAAGGATCCCTCGCCCACAAGTTTGCCGGGGGGAGGGAGAAGAGAAGGGTATGGACCAGGCGTCGTTCAAGAATTTCGTCTTGCCGGGAAGCAAACGACAGAAAAAGCTAAGTTGCCAAAGTTTGAGCAGCCAATTTTTTTAAATATTTAAGTTATCTCCCTTGAACGACTGCACTTTGTATGGGAAACCTGTGCGCGGAGGAGCCAACTCGTAGCTGGCTGCGCCCTTGCGTTGTTTCGAGCTCGCTCAACAGCATTAGGTGAGCTGCGGCTAGTTGCTACACTAGCCGCGCCCTTGCATTGTTGAGCCTGCTCAACAACGTAAGTTAGCTGCGGCTAGTTGCTTACACTAGCCGCGCCCTTACTTTGCTTCGAGCCCCGCTCAGCAACTTAAGTGAGCTGCAGCTGGCTGCGACAAGGTTTCTTGCCGGTAGCGACACCGCCAGGTTCCGCACCCAGCGCTCGCGGGCTCGGATGCCTGCACCGGCAAGTTCCCTAAAAGCGTAGGGCAAAAACATACAAAGGGAGGAGTCAAGTAAAGGGAATAACATTGCAATGGCTACCAGAAAAGTTATATTACAAAATAGCTTGTCGCAGCTCTAATAAATGTTTTCTATGACATAGCTAGCAGCGACAAGGAAAGAAGGAAGCCGGCGGCCTAGTCGACGCGGTCGCCCTCGACCCTCTTGATCCCGCTCACCTTGTCCACAATGGGTGCGACAAGGGCCTTGAGCTCTTCTTGATCAATATCAGGCGGCAAGGATCTGAGGACGTTGTGGAGGCGGAGGCCTGGATTACGGAAGGCAACCTTCATCAACACCTTCTGAAGGGCTCCCGCACAGATCTCGCGCGACTCGTCGGCCAGCCACTTCGGGATCTCATCCCGGAGCCGCTGGAGTGCCGTCGCCACGCCTTGGAAGAACATAGTGAGCTTGGCGCTAGGTTGGAGGTTCTCGTCGGAGGAGTACCCGAAGTCCTCCACCCCCAGCTACGCCAGCTCCTTGTCGATGTCCCTGACGGCGTTCACGAGGCTCTCTGTCCAGTGCTCCACCGTATCCCTAAAGGCGTTTTGGGTGGTGGCAGCACTCTCCAGCAACGCCTTGTCGGCATCGATCTCCTTCTTCAAGGCGCCTCCCGCTCCTTGGCGCCGTCCAGCGCCTTGGTCAAAGCGACCAGCCTCGACTCGAGGGCGGCGTTGGAGTCCTTGGCGGCGCTGAGCTCTTCGCCATATGCTTTGCGGTCAGCCTCCAGCTGCACCACCTTCATCTCCAGCACCTTTTTGGCGGCCTCGGCAGCGGCGGCAGCATCCTCCGCTTGTTGAGGGCTCCGCCAAGCTTTTCCTGCACGGCAAGCTCCTCCTCGTGAGCGTCGAGGTTGACCTTCCGCTGCGCCTGCTTGCCCTCTTCCACGGCTAGCTTCAAGGCGGCCAGTCGCTGCAGCTCTTCGGCTTCGGCTTTCTCGAGGAGAAAGGCCTTCTTCGCTTCAGCGAGCTGCTCCCGCTCCTCCGCCAGGGATCGGAGAGCTTCCCGGTGGAAACCCGCGAGCTCGTCTGCGCGCTTCTCAATGTCTGCTCCCGCCTTCGCGACAAGCGCCTCGCGGGACTCCAGCTTGGCTTGTCGCGCGCGGTAGAGCGACATCAACCTGCGCAGCAGCCGCTCCTCTTCGGGCTCGTTGCTACTGCTGCTCGGCGCATCAACCAGCTTTAGACCCGCGGAGGCAAGCACTTCCCCGTCGAAGACCTCCCCCTCGACCGGTGCCCTGGAGCTTGATCCCAGGGGAGGTTGATGAAGACGCCTTCACCGGCTTTCAAGTAAACACCCGGCTGGGGCTCCTCGATGCTTGGTGCTGCGGCCTCGGCGGACGGGTCGGCGGTCGGTGCAGCGCCTGGCGCTCCTGCGGCCTCTGGGCCGTCAGTACGATCGCCAGATCCCTCGCCAGCCGCGCGGCGCCAGCCTCGGCGGCCTCGGCGCTGGCGGCGTCCACCACCGGCTGCGTCCTCAGCGGCGACCTCGGTCTCCATCCGCTCCGCAGCGGATGGGTCTGATGGCCGGCAAAGGGGGGAAGAGTCAAACAAGATCCAGCCAAAAACTCAAAGAGACCAGAAGAAGAAGAACCCAAGGGAAGATTTGAAGCAAGGAGATTACCTGCGCTGGGCTCGGTGGCCATGGTCTCTGCCGCTGGGGGGATGCTGGTGCCGTCCCTTGGCGGAGAGCTTCCCCTTGCCGGAGAGCCACCCCCTGCCGGAGAATCTCTTGCCGGAGAATTTTCCCTGGGCGGCGTAGTTGAAGCAGATGGCATGCCGGGGGCTGTCTCCGGACGCTCCTGGTGAGGCTGCTCTGCTCCTACACAAGGCAACAAGCGGATATCAGCAAAGACAAGTACCCATGCGCGCCTCACCGCGGCAAAAAGTTCACACACTTACGCTGGGGGCTGCCATGGAGGAAAGTCGCCAGGTCCGGCAAGGTTGTCTCGGGCGCGCCACCTGTTGTCGCAGTGGGCACGTCCTCGACGATGACCACCGGGGCCTTAGCTCTCTTTGCCGCTCTCTGGGCCAGAGTCCTAAAAAGGAGCAGGCTCAGGGAAAAGCAATTGAGAAGCAAGAACAACAACAAAACCGAAGAAATGCGAGTGCAGCAAGAGAAGCTTACTCTTCTTCATCCTCCTCGTCGGAGCTCAGCGCGGAGAAGTCGAAGCCCGGCGCGCTCCCAGAGCGAGGAGGCGGAGGAGAAGCTTCCCTTGGCCGCTTAGCGGGAGCAGTGGTGGCGGTCTGAGAAGACCCGCTCCGGCTGTTGGCACGGCACGGGAAGCGGCAGGGACCGAAGCGTGGTCCGGCTAGACCCCGCTCCAGTTGCCGTCGTAGCATGAGGCGCTCCCGCGGCAATGGTGTTTGCCGTGGTCGAGCGCGTCACGCGGCGTGGCGACTGTTGACCCGCTTGCCGCTCCGCCTCATCGCCAACCTTGCGGAGACGCCTTCCTGGGCGGCGTTGGGGCCTCTGCTTCTGGTGGGCTGTCCGGAGGCAAGGAGGAAGAGGAGTCGACTTGCCGCGAGCTGCCCGTATCTTTGGTAGGCTCGCTCGGCTCAGCATCTTGCCCGGCAAGCCCCTCCTTGCCGGCAGACTCCCCTTGCTCGCCACAGCTCGCCACTTCTGCCGCGTCTGCTTCCGCGGTGGTGAACCCAAACTCGCCCGCGGCTGCGGCTGCCGCCGCCTCCTCCAGCCTGGTGGCGATGCGCGCCATCTCCGCGTCAGTGGTGTCGCGGGTGAGGCCGTCTTTCTCGTCGGGCGGACAGGCCACTTCCACCAAGTTGTCGAAGAAGTGCTGCACGACCTCGTCGGCAGGCTCCTGCCAAGTTGGCACAATCCCGTGCGAGTCGCATTCCGGCATCATTGCACGGATGCGGTCGAGCGCGGAGTTGTTGCACAAAGGCACGACGCCCCCCGGCAACCTGAACACCTCGGGATGCTGGGGGTCATACCTGAACAGCTCCTGCAGCATCGCATGGAGCTCCAGAACTGTGAAGTTGTAGTTGAGGCCCGGCCGCAGCCTCATAATGTCTGCCGCGTTCTTGAACTCCCAAGTTGGCCTCCCCCGCTCTTGCAGGGGGGCGATGCGGCGGCGAGAGGAAGTCTGCGCCAACCGCGCCGACAGTGAGCCCGGCATTCCGGAGGCGCAGGATCCTGGTGACGGCGATCCCCAGCCTGTCGTCCTCCGGGGCCAGGTCGCTCCAGTCGTCGCCGCGCGCCACCGGGGTTTGGCGCCGGGCGGTGAAAGGCTGCGGACTCTCCTCGACAATCCAGCACCAATCAGCCCTCCACTCCTCCCACTTGCCGCGGAACTCTCCCTCCAGATAGGTCTCCTTCTTGCCGGTCCTCGAGATCCAGGCGATCCCGCCGGATAGAGGCTCTCCTCTCTCTACTCGAGGAGTGAAGAAATGGCGGAAGAGGGCTATGTTGGGAAGAACTCCGACAAAGTTTTCGCAGAGATGCGCAAAAACTGCCATCGTCAGAACGGCGTTGGGGGTGAAGTCGAGGAGGTGGAACCCATAGGTGTTCATGACGTCGCAGAAGAAATCAGAGAAGGGCGGGCAGAGCCCGCAATAGAAGAACAACGCGAAGAAGGCGTACCCATTTGGGGCAGTCTTACAGGCGGCGGCGGGGAGAACTCTTGTGCGCGGATGCGCGCGCGTCTCCGCCGACCAGAACAGAGAATAGTCCGCCTTCAGCTCTCGCGCCCGAGCCTGGGGGGGAAAACGGCCCGCGTCTTCCGCAGCGCCGCGAGCCGCTGCGCCTCGGTCGTCTTCACGGTCTTCCCCCTGTCGGCTTTCGGAGCCATGGCGGAAGCAGTGGAGGGGATCGACGGCGTTGGTGGTGCTGGCGACGGGGGAGGGCGGAGCGCTGCTCTCTCTCTCTCTCTTTGGGAGGCGAGAGGGCGGCGGAGATTTCCGAGATTGGGAACGGCAACGGGCGAATGGGCCAACTGCCCCCGCTTCCCCTGCTCTTAAAGGGGGAAGGGGGCGGACGTTCCGCATTTCGAGAGAAGGAACCCCCACGACCTCCCCCACGACGCCGCATTCAACGCATGCCGTTCGAGGGCGCGGTGGATGCGGAGGAAAGATCGGCGTGACCTAGGCCGCGCGTGCCCGTGCACTGTTTTGGGCCTGGCCCAACAGCGCTCGGCACCGTGTCTGGCCCAGGCCCGGGGGCTCCTGTCCGGTGTACTAAAGTAGGGTACCCTTAGTACCCCGAACTTGTGCACGGGCAGTCGCAGCATCCCCACGGCAAGGCTTGCCGGGTGACCGCCAAGACCCTCCGCGGCTACTTTGAAGACCGTTCAAGAACAAAGTACTCAAGACAAGACCCCGGCAAGACGAGCTTGCCGGGAAGAAGACAATACCCCGGCAAGAGGAGCTTGCCGGGAAGGCCATCAGAAGCGTCCCAAGGCCCCGGCAAGAGGCGCTTGCCGGGAAGGCCATCCAAGGCATTCCAAGGAACTTGCCGCGGCGCGCTACGCGCCCCGACAAGGCCCGGTGAGCGACAAGCTCCCGGAAGCGACAAGTCGACGGCCGCGGCAAGGCGCTTGCCGCGGCAAGCCCCCACTCCACGCCCGCGCTCCAGCACATCCACCCACGTGTCACTCTGGGGCCCCTCCCAAGCGCACGTGGCAGAAAGCTGTGCAGCTAGGGGCGTGCGGGTGGCACGCCAGGCGCTGACAAGACAACCATCATGGCAAAGACGGTGGTCCCTAGCGGTCCCTTTCGGTGTGTCTAAGGCGACACAGACGGACATTTAATGCCCTTGTCCCCTGCCGTCAGGGTTAGGTATGATAACACTGTAGCAGCTAGCTGTGCCTACTACAGCACCTAGCTGTGCCTATCCACGGCACCCTTTCCATTTTTGCCCTTGGCCCCCGTTGCTCTATGTCGGTAACCCCTTGAGTATAAAAGGAGGCCCGTGTGCAACGTAGAGGGGGTCGGCCATTTTGAGAGCCTTGGGGTTGAGCAATTCCACACACCCACGCTCGGTCTCGCTCCCGAGGTAGAAATCAATACCAATCCACAAAGCAGGAGTAGGGTTTTACGCATCTGTGCGGCCCGAACCTGGGTAAATCGCTCGCGTGCTTCGCCTCGATTTACTCCTCGCACGACCAACCGCCCGCGTACTTCGCTTCGATCTGCTCTTTGCGCAACCTCCGCCCCCTGCCGAACCAAAAGGGACCCGGTCCGCCGGTCCCATAGGTGCCCGTGGATCAGAAACCCCGGCAACTCCTTCTATGGCTGGACGTATTGCTGGCCTACTCCAGTCATCGCTACAAACGGCTGTTACAATAGTATGTTACATTCCTATGATATCATGATGGCTTGCTTATATTACTATCAACATTTACTGAAAAAATATTCATGCTCATAACATGCTGTTCTTAAGATTGACTACAGTAAGAGCCCATTTTTATTTGACTCCAACTTGATATGATGTTGTAGGCCGCCTGGTGTCCCTACCCTTCCTAATCCCATAACCTTTCAAAGAAAAGCGGCATGGCAGTTGCAGGTGGTTCCTGGCTCGATCAGACGAGGGCGAACGATTGATGACCGCTCGCATGTACCAGACATGTTGTTTCGCGGAATACAATCATAGACACTGCAAGGTCTTTGAGCAGGATCTCAGCTTCTCTGGGCCTTCAGGAATTTTTGACTGGAGGTTGGTAAATAGCCTTAGTACATGCTCTCTGTTTATAGGACTGAAATATCCGATTAACCAGGATATAACCGACGGCAGGGATCATGATGGCAGCGCGGTTTCGTTCATCAGGCAAAATTGTGTGTACACAGCGTACCATGTGTCTCTGCATGCACCATACCTTGATATGTGCCGCCACGCTCTGTGGCCCAAAGTAGGAGAGAGGGTCGCAAGCATCAGACTTTGACCTGCTGGCTCGAGTTTCCCCCGTCAGGCGCCCATCTGGGTCAAGCCGTCAGCCAATCTCCATAGCTTAATAAATAGTAACATCTAACTGAGCCAGTTAGTTAGATGCATACACTTGGTGTAGTAGGATCTTTATTTAGTTAGATGAGTACACTTGTTCTTTTTTGGTAGCCCTTTTGTAATGATGGTTGACGTTTGGTTTGGAAGAGAGAGTTGCGTGTTTACTCTTCCGGCCTGCTTACTACTTCCGTTGCACACCCAGCCCTGGTTGTTGCTGCTGTTTTCAATGTACAATCAGTAGTATATTTCGTTTGTTGGTTGAAAAATGTGTTGTTAGAACGACAAACACAATGTTTTGGAAGTCGTTGCACGGTGCGATCCTTTAGTGCCCCATACCGTACGTAACGCATAGTATTTTTGGTACGGAAAACATTTACCACTTGTCGATAACATGCAACCCACTAATGAAGGCCTAATAGAGGAGCCCATAATTAACTGGAAGGAAGGCTATCACATGAATCTGGTCCAGGTAGATGCTCATGGTCCCCTAAACATAAATTATTAAATAAATAAATAAAGCTAAATGCTCATGCACCAATTCTTTAAATTCACGAATTGAAAAGTCAAATTTTAACAGGAGGATATTATTTCCTATGATGGTGTTGTTACATTCAGTCGATATTATTCTTAGGCAAAGATAGTGAGCAATCTTCTTCTCCCACCATTTTCTTCCTGCAACCAGCGGACCCATGCAAATCATAGTCAACGTCGTAAACAGTTTCGGTCCATTTTTATTTTTCAATAAGAATGTCCAACCCAGCCCAACACATTGGCGACAGCACTTTATCCTCCGCCTTGGTGCGCTTGCCGCGGCGCCGCCGTCCGGCCCTGTCAACATAGTGAATCGGGAGAGGACTGTAGTTGTGAGTATGACAGTACGGACCCACCAAGTCCACTCCCGAACACAAGCAAGCGCCTCTTTTACTACTTAGATGCATCCGTCGTTTTTTTACTCTAATCCACCCTGCTAATATCTGGGACCCACATCATTTTCAATGCATAGTCAATTAACGACAGAACTGCACAACTTTTTTTGAGGATTTGTTCGGAGGAGCAGGCTATAAACTGGGTTGTGCGGTCTCTGTGGCCCGTCTAACAACATGACCAACCCAGTAGTTTTTTCTTTGGGAAAATTGGTAGTCCACTATTTCTTTTTGAAGAATACCCAAGCTAGGCCTATTTGTTTTCTCCGACTTACTGGGCTGCAAATCTTTCAAGACAAGGAGGGATGCATTCCGGCTTGGCCAAAGCGTATGGTCAGTATATCTTAAAAATAATATCAAAGGGATTGCAAATTCCAAAAAAGTATAGCAAATGGGCAATTAGTTTCTTTTTTTGTTTTTATTCTTCACTTCTATTTTATATTTCATTGGATTTTAACATGACATAGTACTAATTTATTTTAAAATTTGTTTTATTATGGCTACTAATTTTTGGATTAAGAATATTTTGTTCCCCAGCAAAAAATTGTGAATTTTTAAATTTTCGCACATTTTTAATTCAATTTTTTAACCTGGTACTGACTAGAAAATGGGCAGCAATTCTAAAAATGGAAAATGGGCTGCAATAAATTCCATATGAATTAGCAAATGAGTAAAAATCATAAAAATAATAGCAAATGGGTTGTACATGCCACAGATTTTGAGGCTGACTTGTTTACGCAAGGTTTTGTCAGTCGACACACGATTCTAGCCGCAGTAACTGTTGGATGTCCATCCAACGACCGATGTGCTTCTTCAATCTCTGATCTTCCTGCTCCAACCACCTAAACCAGCGCTGGCGGGACTCCTTGCTAACTCCTCTTGTGGCCCGCTATGATGCCGTGCAGGCTTCACCGGCCCACCCTACTCCCTCCGTTGTCCTGGCCACACGCAATCAACTGCCTCCTTATTACGCGAAAAAAATGATTCCTCCCACTGACATCTGGGTCGCACTGGTTCGGAGGCTGACCTATGGGCCTACTAAGTTGACGCAAACACAGGGCTTTGTCAACTTAGTCAACAAACGATTCTAGGAGTAGTGACTGTTGGATTCGAATCGAACGGTCCTACTGCTTCTTCAATCACTGCTCTTCTTGCACCAGCCACCCAAACCAGCGCCAGCGAGACCGCCTGCTCCTGCCTCCCGTGGCCGGCTGTGCTGCCGCGGAGGCCTCACCGCCCCCTACTACTCCCACCGCTGGCCAGGCCATGCGGCGACGGCAGCCTCACACCGCAGCCGAACCAGTGAACCCTCGTACTCCTCTCCACGTAGGAATCCACTGACGCGTCTTCCCCAGCTCCGCATCGTCCCCTTCCTAGGCCTCGTAGTGATCCACCGCCTTGGTGTTCTCGGCGCGGCATGGTTAATGTGACCAAGGAACGACTTCCATCAGAAGAGTACTGTACGTGGAGAGGCTGATAGCTGGGTCCACGGCCGCAGCAAGTGCCTCCTTATTATGCGGAAAATAATGATTCCTCCACCTGACAGCAAGGACCCAACGGACGAGCCACCGTATTTCATGAAAAAAAACGTTTGCCCCTGACTGCTGGGACCCACCAGCTACATCTTCGCACGCAACGAAGTGCCTCCTTATCCTCCCTGACAATCGGGACCCACCTGGTCGAAGCGTACGTAGCGTTGTCATTCTGGTCGCGAACGTGTACGTACATACTGGTCGATCGGTCTGTCTGCAGGCTGCAGCGATGACCCGTGGACGAGTAAAGAAGGGCACGTGTCATAGTAGAGGCGCGCACGTAGCATGTACACGTACGTACAGCCAGGGTGCAAGAAAGTAAATACGGCCACGTACGTACATACGGGTGGGGTCTTGAACGCCTACTCGCGCATACATACGGCCAGGGCTCATGTACATGGCTGGGTCGGAACGGAGAAAATGTGTCATCGTGTTCATCGAGAGGCAACAGAATGCGTCGTGTTCATCGGGAGCCAACCGGTTTGGACGGAACAACCGATCAAAACGAGGCCTGGCGTACTGTAGAACGAAGGAAACGGCCCTCTGTTCGACCGGCCACGGTCGAAACGGGATCCTGTTCATCGGGAGGGATCTGGAGTACCGCAAAATTGAGGAAACAAACTTCTCTTGGACCTCCTACGGTCGAAACGGGGTCTTGTTGATCGGGAGGGTGTGGCGTACCGCAAAACGGAGGAAACAGACTTGTGTTGGAGCACTACGGTTGAAACGGGGGTCCTGTTCATCGGGAGGGGTGTGGCGTACCTCAAAACGGGACTCCACGGGCTACTGTTCATCTCCACCGTCGACCTCCTCCAGCCTCTGTGGGCTACTTTTCATCCACCATCGACCTCCTCGAGCCTCCACCTGCGACTGTTCATCCACGGGCTCCTGTTCATCCGGTCTCCACCGCTCCTCCACCGGTTATTGTTCAACCAACCCTCTCCATGGGGACATGTTCAACCACCCTTCCACGGGGTCGTCCTGTTCATCCAGCCCACCACGGGGTCCTGTTCATCCACACCCAACCGGCTTGATCGATCGGGTTCCTCTTCATCCAATGGCAATGGCCTCTACTACCACGGGGTCCTGTTCATCCAACCCCCCACCGGGAACTGTTCATCCAACCCCCCCCCCAACAATGCTCACTGTTCATCAAGAGGCAGCAGGTTCGATCGGCTTCAGTTAGCAGCAGTAGGAAGGAATCGCTCGATCGGGTTCAGTTAACAGCCAGGGATCGATCACTCGGGTTCAGTAACGCGTAGCCTGTATTGAATCGCTCAGGTTCAGTAGGTGAACGCCTCGCTCGGGTTCAGTTAGAGTGCAACTCCTCGCACACATGCGCGTACGTGCACGAGAGAAATGCACAAACCTCCATGCATCGCTCGGCCCCGACCACCCACCGTAACAGGGAACTCCCCGATATTTTCCTTGCCCTCGCTTCTACCACAATTTTTTCCATCATGGACGGCCCAAAGAATGTCATGCAGCTGCGTCTCCGGACCGCCCAGGACGAAAAGCCCGTTTTCTTTGGTGCTAAGGAGGCAAGCGCAGGCGAGGAGTTTCGAGGCATCAGGTAAAGGTTTCCATATCGGTGCAACAAGACCAAGACCAGTAGGACGGCAGGACGGAGGTCACCGTGGAGCCCAAGACGGCGTCACCACCAGAGCCTTTGGTAGGCGAAGACTACTTTTGTCAGGATAACTTGTAGTAGTTGTCTCCCTTCGAAATTGGCCATTGTGGGATCCCTTACCGCTCAATATTTGGGAAGAGGGCCAGGGCCTCTATAAATAGGACTAGCCACCACCGTAGTGAGGCATCTCATCTTGGACTGGACCCATTCCACCAAGGCAACCACACACGTTCACCAAGCACAAGAACACCTCTCCTCAGGAGGTTGTTCTTCCCTTGTAACTGTCCGTCCTCAGCCCAACAGGCAATCCACCACACCACACTGGAGTAGGGTATTACGCCACAACAGTGGCCCGAACCAGTATAAATCTTGTGTCTCTCGTTCTTTGGGTTCGACGAGCTAGGCCGTGAGATCATGTTGAGTGCGAGCTAGAGGGGGCGAGAGATCTTTGTGCGCACCCCAGTGTTCGAACCTCAAGGGTTTTGCCGGAACCCAAAATCCGACATTTGGCGCGCAAGGTAGGGATGCGCTTAAGCTTTCCTCTTCGTCAATCCGCGCTTCGCCACTCCACCAAGTTCATGGCCGACGCTCGCCAGGCCCACGCTGAGCGCTGGGCCGCCCTTGCCACCCGTGTCACTCATACAGCCCCTGTCCGCGGGCCTCCCCGTCGTTCTCCGTCACCCGCCGCCAACGCCGCCACCGGCCCGGTGGCAAACGAGCAGCAAGCCTCCTCGCTGCACCCCTCCATGCGGCGAGACGGCCACACCGCCACCCCGTCGCTGACTCCGGCTGGCTCATTGCCTCACGCTCGCTGCGCACCAACGGACGCGCAGGCCGCGCTGCTCATGGCACGCGAGCTCCTGTGCTACCGCCCGGTCGACGACCTCTATGAGGACTGGTTGGACCACATCGCCGAGCTCGTCAGCGTCGCGGGGGGCTCTCCTCAACCATCCCTCTTGCTGCCTCGCCTGCCCCCGGCTGCGGGCGACGTGGCTCACGGAGCGCCTCTGCCCCCTCCGCAACAAGATGACGCCCTCGCGCCGAGACGCATGGCTCACGGAGCGCCTCCGCCTCCTCCGCGTCAGGACGGCATCCTCGCTCCAAGATGTGCGGTCCCACAGCATGATCCACCGTGTTGTGTGCCCGCGCACGAAGAAAGAAGCTGCCAAGAGGGTCCCCGTCCGCAAGAAAACGCTCCACCGCTCCCCGCACCGCCACGTCAAGATCGCTTGCTACGGCAGGGCCATGCGCCACTTGCCATGGCGGCGCAGGGACACCAAGATCAAACTCCGCCCCCACGACGGGCCCCAGTGGCCACGCCAGGCTACCGCTCCTTCACTCCTGAACTGCGTAGCGTCGTCTGGCCAGGCAAGTTCAAGACGGATCTGTCTCCTCGCTACGACGGCACCCCTGATACGTCCATTTTGCATCATGCTTTTATATCAATATTTATTGCATTATGGACTGTTATTTCACTTTATGTCACAATACTTATGGCTATTCTCTCTTATTTTACAAGGTTTACATAAGGAGGGAGAATGCCGGCAGCTGGAATTCTGGGCTGGAAAAGGAGCAAATATTAGAGACCTATTCTGCGCAACTCCAAAAGTCCTGAAACTCCACGGAACATCTTAAAATAAATAAAGAAAAATCCTCGCCAAAGATGAAGGCCAGGGGGCCCACATCCTGCTCACGAGGGTTGAAAGTGCGTTATATCTACTAGAGGGGGGTGAATAGGCGATTTTTATGAAATTCTTCACTGAGGAATTTGCTGATGAGGAAATTCCTTAGCGAAGAACTACTAGCAGCGGAATGAGTACTCAAAAGTAAACACAATAGAATACAAGCATAGTCATCATGATGAAATGAAGACAGGCACAGAGTACAGGAAGCGTAATCACATGATAACTCAGGATGAAGACAAATAGACTGAAGAAATTGAACTAAGGAAATTGAGAAAGTCTTCAGTCAAAGTTTTCAAACACAGATATGAACAAGCATACAACACAGTTATGAGGAAATGAAAGAGTTGAGGAAATAGAACCAGTAAGCTCGGTGAAGACAATGATTTGGTAGACCAGTTCCAACTGCTGTCTCAGTTGTACATCTGGTTGGAGTGGCTGAGTATTTAAACTCGAGGACACACAGTCCCAGACACCCAGTCAAGGACACTTAGTCCAAGACACCCAGTCCTCACCATATTCTCCTTGAACTAAGGTCACACAGACCTCATCCAATCACTCGTGGTAAGTCTTCAGGCGACTTCCAAACCTTCACAAACTTGGTCACTCGGCGATCCACAATTCCTCTTGGATGCTCTAGACCATGACGCCTAAACGTCTGGAAGAAGCACAGTCTTCAAAGGTAACAAGCGTTGGATCCACTCAGGATCAATCTCTTCAGTGATGCTCAATCACTTGGGGTTCGTAGGTGTTTGGGTTTTGGGTTTTTGGTTTTTCCTCACTTGATGATTTTCGCTCAAAGTCCTCGGAGGATGGGTTGCTCTTAAATGACAAGTGTCAGTTTCTCTCGGAGCACCCAACCAGCTAGTGGTTGTAGCGGGTGGCTATTTATAGCCTAGGGAGCAGCCCGACATGATAAGACATAAATGCCCTTCAATGATATGACTGTTAGGTGGATAGATATTTTGGGACAGCTGGCGCATAGCACAGCAACGGTCGGAATTTTGAGTAGCAAAATCCTCAGGGCTATCATGTTCCTCACTGTGTAGGCAATCCGCACTGGCGAATTCCTAACTCCTCAGTCAGGACAAATTCCTCAGAGACCAGAAGAACTTCGTCTCTGTCACTGAAGAAATTGACTGAACTGTATGAGATTTCCAATGACTTCACTCGAAGGGATTGGTAGGTGTAGGATTTTGAGTTGAGCATCACATAGAAAATTTTCCTTACTATTTCCTCGACCCCCTTTAACAGTACGCCCTTTAACAGTACGGTGTTTCCTATGACTCAAGAAAGAGAAAAACAAAACTATGAAAACGAAAGTCTTCAAGCTTCATATTCCTCGCATGAATATCAAGTCTTCATGGACACACCAATTTCTTCACTTTCAAAGTCTTCATGAGAGTCTTCAGAAATACCAAAATCTTCAGTCGAAGATATTCATTTTTAGGGGTCGACTTTTCCTGTAAATATCAAACTCCTCATAGAATTATAGACCTGTGTACACTCACACACGCATTAGTCCCTTAACCTATAAGTCTTCAATACACCAAAATCACTAAGGGGCACTTGATGCACTTACAATCTCCCCCTTTTTGGTGATTGATGACAATATAGGTTAAGTTTTTATCGGGGATAAACATATGAAGTGTAAATACTGATATTGAGGAATTTGATTGCAAGATATAGAAGAACTCCCCCTGAAGATGTGCATATTGAGGAATTTGCTTTTGAAGCAATGCACACTTGAAGAGTTGAATCATGGAGATCTCCCCCTATATCTTGTAATTCATACACGCATTTAACATATAATATGAAGAATTTGAAATGCATGATGAAATATGGTGCTTGATGAAATTCAGCATGCGTGCAATAATATTAACGAGGAATAAGCATGCAGAATAGTGCATCAAGAGTATCAGAGCACAGTGCATCAAAAGTATCAGAGCACCATCGGGTTTAAGATTACAACTCGATCCAATAAAGTTTCAGAAGAACGAGAGTTGTAACTTAGCAAAAAAACGCCCATATAGTAGACCCACTTGAAGACTAACTCATATTTCTCCCCCTTTGTCATCGAATGACCAAAAGGATCGAAAATGAGGACTAACGCCCCTGAAGATAATCATGTTGATGAAGGAGCGCCAGCGTTGTTGGGGTCGTTTGTTGATGTAGGGCCTGCCGCAGTGTCGTCCAAATCTTCATGTTCATCAGTGTCGCGTGATGAAGAATATGAGCTGGCCACCAGAGAAGGAACCTTGACCTTCCTGAATTTCTTCGGTGGAGGTGCAGACCAGTCAAAATCTTCATTAAGACCCATGTTCTTCAGATCTTCTTCACGATACAGATGTGACAGGATTGCCCAGGTGCGACCGAAGACTTGATGGAGGTAGTAGTGGTTTTTCTTCACTGCATTGTGTGTGGCAGTCATGTTGTGAAGAAGTAAACCAAACTGACGCTTAACCCATTTGTGATTTTGATCCACCTTCTGGTGAAGACTAAGCAGAAGTTCATGGTCAGTCATCACGCGCGGAGCAGTGGCTTGAGGAGTGGACTTAGGTGCATTGGCAGAGTCATGTGTGGCAGAGTCATCATTGGTGGAATAAGATGCAACTTTGCGAAACTGACCATCCAATGGACGAATGCCTTCATCAATTACACCTGGTGCCTTGCCCTTTCCATCAACTGAGGAATATGTCTGCTTGAGGACTTCAATTGGGGGCAAGTAGCTGAGATGATTCTGGAAATCGGCTTTTTAGTTGAGTGAAGACCTTGTCCTGAGGAATCTCACGATCCAAGGTGCATAAGGCTTCGGCTCAAACGGAGACAGTGCAACATTGGCCATAGTCCTCATGAAGAAATCTTGATAATTGACAGGAATGCCATGAACGATGTTGAATACCAGATTCTTCATGATGCCAACAATTTCCTCATCAGATGAGTCGTGGCCTTTGATAGGACCGATTGTCCTCGTAAGAATACGATAGACAGTTCTGGGCACGTACAACAATTCCTTCACGAGGAATTTGGTTCTTGGTGCCTGACCTGGCTTCAAAGATTTCATCAGCACCTGCATGTAATGATGTGTGAGCTCGGGTTCACTGTAGATGCAGCGAGCTTCTTCAAGGGGAGGACTGAGTGGTAGAGCACGAAGCAATTCAGAGGCTGGTGCAGTGTAGTGAGTGTTTTCAGACATCCAGTCCAGCACCCATGAATTCACATCTTCAGCATCTCCGGTGATGTGCAGCGTTGCATAGAATTGAAGAATCAGTTCCTCATTCCAATCGCAGATGTCAGAGCAAAAGTTGAGCAGCCCAGCGTCGTGAAGAACACTAAGGACTGGTGCGAAGCACGGCAGAGATTCCATATCCACGTGAGGAATATGCTCGTGGTAGAAAATCTTCTCCTTGTTGAACAACACTGAGGAATAGAAATTGGCTTGACTAGCAGTCCAGAAATGCCTCTTCCTAATGCGAGCAGAGTCATATGGGTTGTAATCTTCGAAGGATACGAGCTCGCCAAAGAAATCATCAGCCTTGAACTTTTGCTTGCATGAGAATGGATCCTTTGGCTTCGGCAGAGGAGTGTCAGTGAGTTGCATCATGACCTCAGGAATCTCAATCGCAGGTTCTTCAGGCTGAGGAATTTTTGGTTCCTCCTCAGTGGCAGTCTGCGTCGTTGGTTGTTCAGCAGCAACAGTTTCTTCAGCGCTAGTGGCTGGAATTTCCTCATGGGAAGATGTAGTGGGATGAGTTTCTTCAGAGCCCATGCGAACAGTTTGTGTGGGGGACTGAGGAATTTGCTGTAGAGGAGTGAACATTGGAGAATTTGGATGCTGACTTTCCCAGAATTCATCACTGATTACGGGTGTGGAGCAGCCAATGTCCACATCATCATCTTCCATTTCTTCAACGCCAGCCTCGTTAGCTGTGAACTGAGGCATAGGCGAGGAGATGATAGGTGTTGAAGGGATATCATCCACTTCAATTTCTTCATCGATTGGTTCAGACGAAGAAGCAGAAGGAGTTTCGTCATCAGATCCGCTGGGGATCACATATTCTTCATCAAAGATAATGAGGTCCTTTGATGGCCTGGTTGAAATGGGAACAACATCAATCGGATTTGCAAATGAGCTTGTCATAGGCTTCATTTTCTTCGGAGCTGAAGAATCGGAAGTAGGTGATGCTTTCCTTTTCTTCACTGCAGGACGCTCTGCAGCCTTGGTCTTCTTCACATCCGATGCAGATGGAAGGATTGAAGTTGTTGGTGTAGGAGCAGCTGAGGAATCTGGTTGATTTTCTTCAGGTACAACTGATGCAGTTGCCCTGAGTTCTTCAGTTTCTTCAGGCACACCACTAGTGGGCGCCCTGGCAATTTCTTCAGCGGCTGGAATGCATTCATCAGCCCTGGAACTCACATTATCTTCAGCAGCCTGATTGTCATCAGCGATGCTGGCATTTTCTTCAGTAGGCTGAGCAGATGCTTCAACCCGAGGAATTTCCTATTGCATTGGGGCTGCAACATTTGAAGTGAAGTTATCCGCAAGTTTCACAAAATGAACCTTGGCTCCAAGCCAATCAGCGCGATATGCTTCAAAGTCATTACTGAGTTTCTTAATCTCAGTCTGAGTAGTGACAAGTTCTTCAGTTGTCATAGAGACAACATTTTTCTTCAGATAGCGTTCTTTCTTGTACTGCGCTTTCTTGATCTGCCTGGCCTTCTCAAATTTCCACTTTTCTTCTTGAATGAAGTGGGTAAGCATGTGACTTTGGCCAGGAGCCAGCTTGAAGTCAGGCAAGGGAGTGTTGGGGTCCTTGTGCCAATCATCAATGTAGTCGAGGATCAGCTTGGGATCCAAAAGAAGTGGCACCTCTGATCCTTTGGCTCTAGCGGCCCTGACTTGCCTGTCTCTGATGATTTCTGCAAGTTCATCATCATCAGCTTCGTCTTCATCAGACGGCACTTGGAAAGCGACTTGCTTCTTTTGAGGACTTGGGCGTGGACCTCGTCCAGTAGTGGCCTTTGTCTTCAGTCGCGAGGGGCCAGCTGAGGAACTTGGTGCAGCTGAGGAACTAGCTGAGACACCTGAGGCAATGGAGATGCCGGCAGTCCTTTGGCATGAAGCGAGATGCACAAATGCTGAGGATTTGGCCGGAACAGCTGAAGGCTTCGGCGGAGGAGCTGAGGACTTTGGAGGAATAGGAGCAGCATGAGGAATTGGCCGTGAGGGCTTTGATGATTCTGGCCGTGAGGGCATTGCTGAGGAACTTGGCCTTGAGGGCATTGTTGGTGAAGCACTTGGCTTGCGCGTAGGCTTCTTTGACATAGCCTTCTTTGTCTTGACAGCAAAGGCCTTAGCAGAGGCAGCAGCAGCGGCAGAGTCTTCATTGAATTTCCTCACTGCTTCTTTGGCTTGCTTAGGCAACTTGCCTTGGCGCTTGGCCCATTCATTAGGATAGTCCTCACCTCGCTTGAGGCTGGTGGGATCAGCAATTTGGCCAGGTGCCAATGGAGCTCTTGGGCATGGAGGATTGAGTGCGAATTTCTTCATATACTTAGGAGTGACATATATGTACTCCCTCCATTCTCTTGCCCATCTCCTCTCTATCTTCTGAATGCGCACTTTGCGCTCATTCTTGGTTTCCTCAGTAGCTGTGCAGTACCCAGCATATATGTCATCAGGGGTCTCAAACGCTGTATTTACCTCAGGCCTCTTTCCTCCCTTCTGTGGCCTTTTACCATCAGCCATTTTCTTCAGTTGAGGAATTTGAACAATCGAATTCTCTGAAGAAGTATGCAACTTTTCTTCGAGGAACGCTGCAAATGAGTTAAGTTGATGAGAACCTAGTGATTCAGCAGCTGACATGTGTACCTGTGAACAAAGTATAGTTGCGAGGAATTTGGAGAGGTCATATGCGTTCTCAGAAGGTTTTTCAAAATGAATAGGTTTGAGGAATTTAACCAGATGAGTCTTGAAGATTTTCACTAAGCATTCTTTGTCTTAGGTTCCAGAGTTGTATAGATCGATGATCCACACAATTGAGGAATCTTGAAGAAAAATGATGCTTAGAGAAACGAATCAAGAACAGATGACTTGTGAGGTGTTCAGTGTGTGAAGATATGAAGAAAAACACTTTTGAAGATTTTGTAGATAATCATTCGAATCAACGAGGGTAGTAAAAGTAACTTTTATTTACCCTGGATGAAGAACACGACGAACTGGAGTGAGGAGATGTGAAGTTCGTCTGTGCAGATCTTCCACGCCCTAACTTGGCGGAGGAAGACGGCTACGGCGGCGGCGGAGTGAAGATGTCCACGGTCGGCGCGAGTACGTCGGCGACGAGGTCGAGGCAGTGAAGCTCTTCCTCACCGGCGGCGATGAAGTAGCGGCGGCGCTAGGGTTTGAGAAGCTCGAGCTGGAGAGAGAGGTCGAGCGGAGTAAAAGAAGTGAGGAAGGGAAGGAGGGGTATTTATAGCCATGGTGAAAAACTGCTCGCCCGAAGAAATTGGATGAACGTGCCCCTGACCCTTCTCATTCGCATGACATGTGTCACCCACGTAGTGAGAGGTGGAGATCGTGTTAGATCGTGGGTGAGTGGATAAGTGTATCGAGGGATGCAGAACGGTTTGAGCGGCAAGACCGAAAATTTCGATAAGATAGGTTTTAAAGTTCCATTCGCAATTTCTTCAGCTGACAAGGACACAGTGAAGATTTTGAACGAGTTTCAAATAGAACGCACATGAAGAATTTGTGAACAGATTGGGTTGAGTATAGCATAGAGGGGAAGGGTCCGATCACATTCACTTAGCAGAAAACCAACTTGAAGAAATAGCAATAAGTGAATGTTGTAGAGGACATAAACTCATATATATATAGCCAATGAAGAAAAACGACGGAACCAGTGAAGACTATGCAAAGTTGAAGAATATGAATAATTTGAGGAATTTCAACTTTTGGTGGTGGCGTGACCCACCGTATAAGAATGATGATTTCAGACCCCGCATACAATTATCGTAGGGTTCTGAGAATCAAATTCTTCATTAATTTCTTCACACTAAGAGTGTTATTCTTCATTGATTGAAGAAAAACGTTTCTTCATGTGTTGCACATCTAAGTCATCAATTTTGCATAAGTGTTAGGATGAGTGTCCTTTTCAAAGAACATTCGAAGATTCTAGGATATTTAGCTCACACCGCAACTTGCTAAATCTCTTCTCATCCAAGGGCTTTGTGAAGATATCGGCTAGCTGTTCTTCAGTCTTCACATGCTCAATAGAAATGTCGCCCTTCAACACATGATCATGAAGAAAATGATGACGAATCTGAATGTGCTTTGTCTTTGAGTGCTGAACTGGGTTGTGAGCAATTTTGATGGCACTCTCATTGTCACAGAAGAGAGGTACATTCTTCATGTTGACGCCGTAGTCCTTGAGAGTTTGCTTCATCCATAGCAATTGGGCACAGCAAGAACCAGCGGCAATGTACTCAGCTTCAGCAGTAGATAGTGATATGCAGTTCTGTTTCTTCGAGGACCAACAGACCAAAGATCGTCCGAGGAAATGACATGTACCAGATGTTGACTTGTGATCCACACGATCACCAACATAGTCAGAGTCAGAATATCCAACAAGATCAAAAGCCGGGCCCTTGGGGTACCATAATCCAAGTGTTGGTGTGTGAGCTAGATATTGAAGAATTTGCTTCACAGCCTTATGGTGTGATTCCTTTGGTGCAGCTTGAAATCGGGCACACATGCAAACACTAAGCATTATATCTGGCCTAGATGCACATAAGTATAATAAGGAACCTATCATGGAGCGGTATATACCTTATGATCGAAGTTAATACCATTTTCATCAGTGCACAGATGGCCATTTGTGGGCATAGGAATTTTGACGCCTTTGCAATCTTGCATGCCGAATTTCCTCAGAACATCCTTGAGGTATTTCTCCTGAGATATGAATATGCCATTGCGTTGTTGACGAATTTGAAGACCTAAGAAGAATTTCAACTCTCCCATCCTAGACATTTGATATTCTTCACTCATCATATAGGCAAATTCATCACTATAACGTTGGTCAGTACAGCCAAAGATAATATCATCAACATATACTTGGCACACAAACAATTCACCATCATAAGATTTAGTGAAAAGAGTAGGGTCGAGTGAACCGGGTTTGAAGCCTTTCTTGATGAAGAGTTCCTTCAAGGTATCATACCAAGCCCGTGGGGCCTGCTTGAGGCCATAGAGGGCCTTGTTGAGTCTGAAGACTTTGCCAGGATTCTTTGGATCTTCAAAACCTAGAGGCTGAGCAACATACACTTCTTCCTCAAGCTTACCATTGAGGAATGCACTTTTCACATCCATTTGATATAGAGTGATATCATGATGGTTAGCATAAGCAAGTAATATGCGAATAGCCTCAAGTCTAGCAACAGGTGCAAAAGTTTCATCGAAATCAATTCCTTCAACCTGTGTGCAACCTTGAGCTACAAGCCGTGCCTTATTCCTCACCACAAGGCCATTTTCATCTTGCTTGTTGCGGTAGATCCACTTTGTGCCGATGATATTGTGCTTGTGAGGATCTGGACGTTTGACCAGTTCCCAGACATTGTTAAGCTCGAACTGATGTAATTGTTCTTGCATGGCCTGAATCCACTCAGGCTCTAGAAATGCTTCATCTACCTTAGTGGGCTTTGTAATAGAGACAAAAGCATACTGCCCACAAAAGTTAGACAAATGTGAAGCTTTTGAGCGTGTGAGAGGACCTGACACTTTGATGTCATTGATGATCTTTTCAACTTGCACTTCTTTTGCAATGCGAGGATGAGCTGGTTGTCGTTGAAGAGGTTGATCAGCGTTTTCTTCAGCACCATTTTCTTCAGCATTTTCTTCAAGTGCATTAGCTCGACGTTCTTCATGTTCTGGAATGAATTCTTCAGCAGATTCTTCAGTAGGAATGACATCCTTAGTAGCCTTGAACTTGATAGTTTCCTCAGGTGCTGGTTCATCTATCACAGTAGGTAGGTGCTCTCTTTGCGAGCCATTAGTTTCATCGAACCGCACATCTACAGTTTCAACAACTTTGTGAAGAATGTTGTTGAAGACTCTGTAGGTGTGCGAGTCTTTTCCGTAACCAAGCATAAAACCTTCATGTGCTTTCGGTGCAAATTTTGAGTTGCGATGAGGATCTCTAATCCAACATTTAGCACCGAAGACTTTGAAATAACTTACATTGGGTTTCTTATCAGTGAGGAGTTCATAGGCAGTCTTTTTGAAGAATTTGTGAAGATATACTCTGTTGATGATGTGGCACGCAGTATCAATTGCCTCAGTCCAGAAACGACGAGGCGTTTTGTATTCATCAAGCATAGTGCGAGCCATCTCAGCAAGAGTCCTCTTCTTGCGCTCCACGACACCGTTCTGCTGAGGAGTGTAAGGAGCAGATAGTCATCGAGACCAAGTTCATCAAGATAGTCATCAAGACCAGAATTCTTGAACTCAATGCCATTGTCACTTCTGATGTGCTTGATATTCACACCAAAGTTGGTTGAAGCCCTCGAGGAAATCGTTTGAAGACTTCCTGCACTTCATGTTTGTAAGTAACAAGGTGTACCCATGTGTAACGAGAATAATCATCAACAATAACGAAGCCATATTGAGATGCTTCATTTGAGATAGCAGAATAATGATTAGGACCAAAGAGATCCATGTGAAGCAATTCAAATGGGCGAGTGGTGGTCATGATAGTCTTCGCTGGATGCTTGGCCTTGGTCATCTTCCCAGCTTCACAGGCTCCGCATAGGTGATCCTTGAGGAATTTGACATTCTCGATGCCAATGACATGCTTCTTCTTCGCAAGCGTGTGCAAATTCCTCATGCCTGCATGACCAAGTCGTCGATGCCAGAGCCAGCCTTCTGAAGCTTTTGCAAGTAAGCACATGGCTGGTTGTGGTCCTGTAGAGAAATCAATAATATACAGGTCTCCTCTCCTAAAGCCTTCGAAGACTTTGGAATTGTCAGCTTCCATAACCACAACACAATGGTACTTGCCAAAGACGACAACCAAATCAAGATCACAAAGCATTGAGACAGACATAAGGTTGTATCCTAAGGACTCAACAAGCATGACCTTGTCCATGTGTCGATCCTTTGTAATCGCAACCTTACCTAGACCCAATACCTGACTTTTGCCTTTGTCAGCAAAGATGATATGCTTCAGATGCGACGGAGATAATGGAGCATCCATTAATAGATTCTTGTCACCGGTCATGTGGTTTGTACATCCACTATCAAGGACCCACTCAGTGGATTTGGGTTGATCATCCTGCAGACGAATTAGTGCAGCTTACAAATGTTGGGGAACGTTGCAGAAAACAAAAATTTTCCTACTCGTTTCACCAAGATCATCTAGGAGTTCATCTAGCAACGAGTCATTGGATGCATCTACATACCTTTGTAGATCGCGCACGGAAGCGTTCAAAAGAACGGTGATGATGTAGTCGTACTCGACGTGATCCAAATCACCGATGACCAAGCGCCGAACGGACGGCACCTCCGCGTTCAACACACGTACGGGACGGGAGACGTCTCCTCCTTCTTGATCCAGCAAGGGGGGAGGAGAGGTTGGTGAAGATCCAGCAGCACGACGGCGTGGTGGTGGATGCAGGGCGTCACAGTAGCAGGGCTTCGCCTATACTACGAGGGAGAGACGTAACGGGGAGAGAGGGAGGCGCCAGGGGCTGGTGTGTCAAGTCCCTCCTCTCCCCCACTATATATAGGAGGGCCAAGGGGGGTGGTGCGCAGCCTAGGAGATCTGATCTCCTAGGTGCGGCGGCCAGGGGGAGGATTCCCTCCCCCCCAAGGCACCTTGGAGGTGCCTTCCACCACTTGGACTCCTCCCCCATGGAAACCCTAGGCGCATGGGCCTAGTGGGGCTGGTGCCCTTGGCCCATGCAGGCCAAGGAGCACCCCCTACAGCCCATGTGGCCCCCCGGGACAGGTGGCCCCACCCGGTGGGCCCCCGGGACCCCTCCGGTGGTTCCGGTACAATACTGATAACCCCGAAACTTGTCCCGATGGCCGAAACAGCATTTCCCATATATAATTCTTTACCTCCGGACCATTCCGGAACTCCTCGTGACGTCCGGGATCTCATCCGGGACTCCGAACAACATTCAGGTTACTGCATATACTTATCTTCACAACCCTAGCATCACCGAACCTTAAGTGTGTAGACCCTACGGGTTCGGGAGACAAGCAGACATGACCGAGACGACTCTCCGGTCAATAACCAACAGCGGGATCTGGATACCCATGTTGGCTCCCACATGCTCCACGATGATCTCATCGGATGAACCACGATGTCGAGGATTCAAACAACCCCGTATGCAATTCCCTTTGTCAATCGATATGTTACTTGCCCGAGATTCGATCGTCGGTATCCCAATACCTCGTTCAATCTCGTTACCGGCAAGTCACTTTACTCGTTCCGTAATGCATGATCCCATGACCAGACACTTGGTCACTTTGAGCTCATTATGATGATGCATTACCGAGTGGGCCCAGTGATACCTCTCCGTCATACGGAGTGACAAATCCCAGTCTTGATCCATGTCAACCCAACAGACACTTTCGGAGATACCCGTAGTAGACCTTTATAGTCACCCAGTTACGTTGTGACATTTGGTATACCCAAAGCACTCCTACGGTATCTGGGAGTTACACGATCTCATGGTCTAAGGAAAAGATACTTGACATTGGAAAACTCTAGCAAACGAACTATACGATCTTGTGCTATGTTTAGGATTGGGTCTTGTCCATCACATCATTCTCCTAATGATGTGATCTCGTTATCAATGACATCCAATGTCCATAGTCAGGAAACCATGACTATCTGTTGATCAACGAGCCAGTCAACTAGAGGCTTACTAGGGACATGTTGGTGTCTGTTATTCACACATGTATTACGATTTCCGGATAACACAATTATAGCATGAATAAAGACAATTATCATGAACAAGGAAATATAATAATAATGCTTTTATTATTGCCTCTAGGGCATATTTCCAACAGTCTCCCACTTGCACTAGAGTCAATAATCTAGTTACATTGTGATGAATCGAACACCCATGGAATTCTGGTGTTGATCATGTTTTGCTCTAGGGAGAGGTTTAGTCAACGGATCTGCTACATTCAGGTCCGTATACTTTACAAATCATCTATGTCTCCATCTTGAACATTTTCACGAATGGATTGAAGCGACGCTTGATGTGCCTTGTCTTCTTGTGAAACCTGGGCTCCTTGGCAAGTGCAATAGCTCCAGTGTTGTCACAGAAGAGATTGGCCCCGACGCATTGGGTATGACTCCTAGGTCGGTGATGAACTCCTTCACCCAAATTGCTTCATGTGCTGCCTCCGAGGCTGCCATGTACTCCGCTTCACATGTAGATCCCGCCACGACGCTCTGCTTGCAACTGCACCAGCTTACTGCCCCACCATTCAAAATATACACGTATCCGGTTTGTGACTTAGAGTCATCCAGATCTGTGTCGAAGCTAGCGTCGACGTAACCCTTTACGACGAGCTCTTCGTCACCTCCATAAACGAGAAATATTTCCTTAGTCCTTTTCAGGTACTTCAGGATATTCTTGACCGCTGTCCAGTGTTCCTTGCCGGATTACTTTGGTACCTTCCTACCAAACTTACGGCAAGGTTTACATCAGGTCTGTGTACACAGCATGGCATACATAATAGAACCTATGGCTGAGGCATAGGGGATGACACTCATCTCTTCTATATCTTCTGCCGTGGTCGGGACATTGAGCTGAGCTCAATTCACCTTGTAACAAGAACCCCTTCTTAGACTGATCCATATTGAACTTCTTCAATATCTTGTCAAGGTATGTGCTTTGTGAAAGACCAATGAGGCGTCTGATCTATCTCTATAGATCTTGATGCCTAATATATAAGCAGCTTCTCCAAGGTCCTTCATTGAAAAACACTTATTCAAGTAGGCCTTTATGCTTTCCAAGAGTCCTATATCATTTCCCATCAAATAGTATGTCATCCACATATAATATGAGAAATGCTACAGAGCTCCCACTCACTTTCTTGTAAACGCAGGCTTCTCCATAAGTCTGCGTAAACCCAAACGCTTTGATCATCTCATCAAAGCGAATGTTCCAACTCCGAGATGCTTGCACCAGCCCATAAATCGAGCGTTGGAGCTTGCACACCTTGTCAGCATTCTTAGGATCGACAAAACCTTCCGGCTGCATCATATACAATTCTTCCTTAAGGAAACCATTAAGGAATGCCGTTTTGACGTCCATTTGCCATATCTCATAATCGTAGAATGCGGCAATTGCTAACATGATTCGGACGGACTTCAGCTTCGCTACCGGTGAGAAAGTCTCATCGTAGTCAACCCCTTGAACTTGTCGATAACCCTTAGCGACAAGTCGAGCTTTATAGATGGTCACATTACCATCCGCGTCTGTCTTCTTCTTAAAGATCCATTTATTTTCTATGGCTCGCCGTTCTCGGGCAAGTCAGTCAAAGTCCATACTTCTTTTCATACATGGATCCGATCTCCGAATCCGGGCCCGCCATCGCTTCTTCATAGTTCGAAGGTTCACCGTTGTCCTAACAACATGATTTCCAAGACAGGGTTGCCGTACCACTCTGGTGCGG
The DNA here is from genome assembly GCF_003073215.2 of Triticum urartu. Classification (NCBI taxonomy): domain Eukaryota; kingdom Viridiplantae; phylum Streptophyta; class Magnoliopsida; order Poales; family Poaceae; genus Triticum; species Triticum urartu. The sequence goes on from NC_053027.1 coordinate 470,168,945, forward strand.
AACGTGTCCTTGTGGACCTACGAAGTTCAGTAGCAACTTGATCTGAAGTTTCATGATCATCATCATTAACTTCCTCTCTAGTCGGTGCAGGCACCTCAGGAACATTTTCTTGAGTTGCGCCACTTTCCGGTTCAAGAGGTAATACTTCATCAAGCTCTACTTCTTTCGAGAGAAACTCTTTCTCTAGAAAGGATCCATTCTTGGCAACAAAGATCTTGCCTTCGATCTGGGTAGAAGAAGTATACCCATAAGTTTCTTTTGACATCGAAACCAAATTAGTTCAGCTTTTTCAGTTAAGTCTTCTTGACATAAGCATCGCATCAACAGTTTCTCCCAAACCATAATCATACGGTTCGCCTCACGATTTCGACGGAGCCCCTAAAAAAACTCTAAAGCATAGACCCCAAAAAGATAGCGCAAATCAATAAAAACACTCATAGACCGCACCATATCATAGAGTCGATAGACTTCGACACACCATTACGCTGAGGTGTTCAGCGGGTGAGTTGTGAAACTATTCCACATTTCCTTAAGTGTGTGCCAAATTCGTGACTCAAGTATTCTCCCCCACGATCTGATCAAGAACTTGATTTCTGTCACGTTGATTCTAAACCTCACTCTGAAATTCCTTGAACTTTTCAAAGGTCTCAGACTTGTGTTTCATTAAGTAGACATACCCATATCTACTCAAGTCATCAGTGAGGGTGAGAACATAACGATAGCCACCGCGAGCCTCAACACTCATTGGACCGCACACATCAGTATGTATGATTTCCAATAAGTTGGTTGCTCGCTCCATTGTTCCTGAGAATGGAGTCTTGGTCATTTTACCCATGAGGCATGGTTCGCACGTGTCAAATGATTCATAATCAAGAGACTCTAAAAGTCCATCTGCATGGAGCTTCTTCATGCGTTTGACACCTATGTGACCAAGGCGGCAGTGCCACAAGTATGTGGGACTATCATTATCAACCTTACATCTTTTGGTACTCACACTATGAATATGTGTATAATACGCTCGAGATTCATTAAGAATAAACCATTCACCATAGGAGCATGACCATAAAACATATCTCTCATATAAATGGAACAACCATTATTCTCAATTTAAATGAGTAGCCATCTCATTAAACGAGATCCGATACAATGTTCATGCTCAAAGCTGGCACTAAATAACAATTATTGAGGTTTAAAACTAATCCCGTAGGTAAATGTAGAGGTAGCGTGCCGACGGCGATCACATCGACCTTGGAACCATTCCCGACGCGCATCGTCACCTCGTCCTTGCCAGTCTCCGCTTATTCCGCAGCTCCTGCTTTGAGTTACAATGAGCAACGCACCGATATCAAATACCCAGGAGCTACTACGAGTACTGGTAAGGTACACATCAATTACATGTATATCACATATACCTTTGTGTTGCCGGCCTTCTTGTCCGCTAAGTATTTGGGGCAGTTCCGCTTCCAGTGACCTCCCTTGCAATAAAAGCACTCAGTCTCAGGCTTGGGTCCATTCTTTGGCTTCTTCCCGACAGCTTGCTTGCCGGGCGCGGCAACCCTTGCCGTCCTTCTTGAAGTTCTTTTTACCCTTGCCTTTCTTGAACTTAGTGGTTTTATTGACCATCAACACTTGATGTTCTTTCTTGACTTCTACCTGCTGATTTCAGCATTGAGAACATACTCAGGAATGGTCTTTTCCATCCCCTGCATATTGAAGTTCATCACAAAGCTCTTGTAGCTCGGTGGAAGCGACTGAAGGATTCTGTCAATGACCGCGTCATCCGGGAGATTAACTCCCAGCTGAGTCAAGCGGTTATGTAACCCAGACATAGTGAGTATGTGCTCACTGACAGAACTATTTTCCTCCATCTTACAGCTGAAGAACTTCGGAGACTTCATATCTCTCGACCCGGGCATGAGCTTGAAAAACCATTTTCAGCTCTTCGAACATCTCATATGCTCCGTGTCTCTCAAAACGCTTTTGGAGCCCCGGCTCTAAGCTGTAAAGCATGCCGCACTGAACGAGGGAGTAATCATCCACGTGTCTGCCAAGCGTTCATAACGTCTGTTCTGGGACGGGTGCTTCACCTAGCGGTGCTGTAGGACATAATCTTTCTTGGCAGCTATGAGGATGATCCTCAGGTTCCGGACCCAGTCCGTATAGTTGCTGCCATCGTCTTTCAGCTTGGTTTTCTCTAGGAACGCGTTGAAGTTGAGGACAACGTTGGCCATTTGATCTACAAGACATATTGTAAAGATTTTAGACTAAGTTCATGATAATTAAGTTCATCTAATCAAATTATTCAATGAACTCCCACTTAGATAGACATCCCTCCAGTCATCTAAGTATAACATGATCCGAGTTGACTAGGCCGTGTCCGATCATCACGTGAGACGGACTAGTCAACATCGGTGAACATCTTCATGTTGATCGTATCTTCTATACGACTCATGCTCGACCTTTCGGTCTTCTGTGTTCCGAGGCCATGTCTGTACATGCTAGGCTCGTCAAGTCAACCTAAGTGTTTGCATGTGTAAATCTGTCTTACACCCGTTGTATGTGAACGTAAGAATCTATCACACCCGATCATCACGTGGTGCTTCGAAACACGAACTGTCGCAACGGTGCACAGTTAGGGGGAACACTTTCTTGAAATTTTAATGAGGGATCATCTTATTTACTACCGTCGTTCTAAGTAAACAAGATGCAAAAACATGATAAACATCACATGCAATCAAATAATAAGTGACATGATATGGCCAATATCACATAGCTCCTTTGATCTCCATCTTGGGGCTCCATGATCATCTTGTCACCGGCATGACACCATGATCTCCATCATCATGATCTCCATCATCGTGTCTCCATGAAGTTGCTCGCCAACTATTACTTCTACTACTATGGCTAACGCGTTTAGCAATAAAGTAAAGTAATTTACATGGCGTTTCTCAATGACACGCAGGTCATATAAAAAATAAAGACAACTCCTATGGCTCCTGCCGGTTGTCATACTCATCGACATGCAAGTCGTGATTCCTATTACAATAGCATGAACATCTCATACATCACATATAGATCATTCATCATTCATCACAACTTTGGCCATATCATATCACAAAACCACTTGCTGCAAAAACAAGTTAGACGTCCTCTAATTGTTGTTGCAAGTTTTACGTGGCTGAATAGGGTTCTAGCAAGAACGTCTTCTTACCTAAAACCACAACGTGATTGTCAACATTCTATTTACCCTTCATAAGGACCCCATCGAATCCATCCGACTAAAGTGGGAGAGACAGACACCCAGCCACCTTATGCAACTAGTGCATGTCAGTCGGTGGAACCAGTCTCACGTAAGCGTACGTGTAAGGTTGGTCCGGGCCGCTTCATCCCACAATACCGCGAAGCAAATAAGACTAGTAAGGCAAGAAAGTTGACAAATCTACGCCCACAACAAATTGTGTTCTACTCGTGCAAGAAACTAGCATAGACCTAGCTCATGATGCCACTGTTGGGAACGTTGCAGAAAACAAAAATTTTCCTACTTTCACCAAGATCCATCTAGGTTCATCTAGCAACGAGTCATCGGATTGCATCTACATACCTTGTAGATCGCGCGGAAGCGTTCAAAGAACGGATGATGGAAGGTACTCGACGTGATCCAAATCACCGATGAATCCTAAGCGCCGAACGGACGGCACCTCCGCGTTCAACACACGTACGGACGGGAGACGTCTCCTCCTTCTTGATCCAGCAGGGAGGAGAGGTTGATGAAGATCCAGCAGCACGACGGCGTGGTGGTGGATGCAGGGCGTCACAGTAGCAGGGCTTCGCCTATACTACGAGAGAGAGACGTAACGGGGAGAGAGGGAGGCGCCAGGGGCTGGTGTATCAAGTCCCTCCTCTCCCCCACTATATATAGGAGGGCCAAGGGGGGGTGGTGCGCAGCCTAGGAGATCTGATCTCCTAGGTGCGGCGGCCAGGGGGAGGATTCCCTCCCCCCCAAGGCACCTTAGAGGTGCCTTCCACCACTTGGACTCCTCCCCATGGAAACCCTAGGCGCATGGGCCTAGTGGGGCTGGTGCCCTTGGCCCATGCAGGCCAAGGCGCACCCCCTACAGCCCATGTGCCCCCGCCCCGGTGGGCCGGTACAATACCGAACCCCGAAACTTGTCCCGATGGCCGAAACAGCACTTCCTATATATAATTCTTTACCTCCGGACCATTCCGGAACTCCTCGTGACGTCCGGGATCTCATCCGGGACTCCGAACAACCATTCGGGTTACTGCATACTAATATCTCAACAACCCTAGCGTCACCGAACCTTAAGTGTGTAGACCCTACGGGTTCGGGAGACATGCAGACATGACCGAGACGCTCTCAATAACCAACAGCGGGATCTGGATACCCATGTTGGCTCCCACATGCTCCACGATGATCTCATCGGATGAACCACGATGTCGAGGATTCAATCAATCCGTATACAATTCCCTTTGTCAATCGATATGTTACTTGCCCGAGATTCGATCGTCGGTATCCCAATACCTCGTTCAATCTCGTTACCGGCAAGTCACTTTACTCGTACCGTAATGCATGATCCCGTGACCAGACACTTGGTCACTTTGAGCTCATTATGATGATGCATTACCGAGTGGGCCCAGTGATACCTCTCCGTCATACGGAGTGACAAATCCCAGTCTTGATCCATGTCAACCCAACAGACACTTTCGGAGATACCCGTAGTCTACCTTTATAGTCACCCAGTTACGTTGTGACGTTTGGTATACCCAAAGCACTCCTACGGTATCCGGGAGTTACACGATCTCATGGTCTAAGGAAAAGATACTTGACATTGCAAAACTCTAGCAAACGAACATACGATCTTTATGCTATGTTTAGGATTGGGTCTTGTCCATCACATCATTCTCCTAATGATGTGATCTCGTTATCAATGACATCCAATGTCCATAGTCAGGAAACCATGACTATCTGTTGATCAACGAGCTAGTCAACTAGAGGCTTACTAGGGACATGTTGGTGTCTTATTCACACATGTATTACGATTTCCGGATAACACAATTATAGCATGAATAAGACAATTATCATGAACAAGAAATATAATAATAATGCTTTTATTTGCCTCTAGGGCATATTTCCAACAACAAACTCATATACTTCATCAGTGAAGAATATGACATCAATTCATCAGATCAATTTCATCAAGTAAAAGAACTGATAAAGCAATATGAGGACGTGAGAAATGAAAGTTCATTTCTTCATGATTAGCCTGCGTCCTATCAGGCATGCTCAGGTCTCCAGCAAATTCTTCAGACGAATTACGTGCGTCTGGAGACCTGACCCTGCAGAAGAGATTAGTTCTTTTTCTTCACCACCCACATCTGAAGGGGTGGCAAAGAGTTCATCATTCTGCGAGCTCCATACGAGAAGGATGGCATAGAAGCCAATCCATTTCGTTTCACATAAGATGGGTTAGAGTAAGCATATGAGTAAGCAGAGAAATTCTTCGAGGACTTATGGACATAATGATTTGAAGAATAATGCACATATCCATAATCCTTAGATCTTCCCTGCGAAACAGACGGGTTAGCATGAATGTTCATATGAGGACTTTGATCCATATGAGGAATTTGGTCCGAAGAATTTGATCTGGGGTTCCTATTCTTCACAGGTGGCGTCATGATGACATTCACCTGAAGATTTTCAAACATCTTTTGGGAACCCAGATTTTCTTCATAGGGGAGCCGTTCCTGCAGTTAGTGCCAACATATCTAGCAAATACTTCACCATTCTGATTTTTGAATAGCTTATAGTTGGAGTCAATTGACTCATCATCAGAATGAGGAGATTCACATGCAAATCCAGATAAGTTAGATGGATCAACTGGAGGTCCCTTTGCAGCAACCCATGTAGTTTTGGGGTACTGCTCAGGCTTCCAATATGTACCATCAGCATTGAGTTTCCTCTCAAAGGCGATACCCTCTTTCCTAGGGTTCCTGTTGAGGATCTGCTTTTTAAGCACATCACAAAGAGCCTGATGCCCTTTGAGGCTTTTCTACATGCCTGTCGTGTACAATTCCTTCAGCCCTGCATCGTCAGTGATACTAGCAATGTCCTCAGATGAGGAATTAGTGATAGCAGAGGCATGTGAAGAATTTGAAACATTAGCAGCATTTGAACATTCAGGTGAAGAATTAGCAGATTCACGTTCAATGCACTTCAAGCATGGAGGAACAAATTCTTCCTGAGAAGCGCTGATTTGTTGACAAGTAATGAATCACGCTCCTTCTGAAGATCTTCATAACTCACTCTTAGCTTCTCAAGATCTTGCTTTCTTTGAAGAAATTCATAAGAAAGCTTCTCATGATCCATAAGAGAGTGTTATGATGACTTTGAAGTTTGTCAAAGCTTGGACTGAAGTCTCTGAAGATTTTCAGTCAAAGTTGCGATCCATTTCTTCACCCAACATATCATCACTTTTTAGCATGTTTTGAACCTTTTCAAAGCCCTTTGTTGTTTTATAGCAAGGGAAGCAAGTTTGACATAGGGTCCAAATTCATCACCAGATTCATCATCACTGGACTCGGATAGGTAGCATTCAGTTACCTCAGCATCTTTTGCCATAAGGCATGATGCAGAAGATGATGATTCTGGTTCGAATGTCATCGTTTTGAGAGATTCCTTGAAGTCCTCAAACCAAGGATCATGACAAGTTCGATGACCTTCATAGACCTCAGAGAGACGGTCCCAGATGAGCTTCGCATGATCGAGATGCATGATATTCCTGAACTGATTTTGTGACAGGCTGGAGCAGATGACATCCTTCCGTGAGGTTGAGAAGAGTATACTTGCGAATGTCATCAGCATCCGCCATCTTGCACAGATCAGTCAGGCCAATCTCAGTGACGGTCCACAACTCGCTGTTCATCGCCATGAGGCGTTTCTTCATCATGGCCTTCCACTTGGGATACTCGTGACCGTCAAAGATGGGGCATGTCACCTTCGTCATACCTGCGGTCGACATAACTAAAACTCCAGGCGGTTAAACCAAAATCACACAGAACAAGGGAGTACCTTGCTCTGATACCAATTGAAAGTGCGTTATATCGACTAGAGGGGGGTGAATAGGCGATTTTTATGAAATTCTTCACTGAGGAATTTGCTGGTGAGGAAATTCCTTAGCGAAGAACTACTAGCAGCGGAATAAGTACTCAAAAGTAAACATAACAGAATACAAGCATAGTCAAATGAAGACAGCACAGAGTACAGGAAGCGTAAGCACAGGATAACACAGGATGAAGACAAATAGACTGAAGAAATTGAACTGAGGAAATTGAGAAAGTCTTCAGTCAAAGTCTTCAAACACAGATATGAACAAGCACACAACACAGTTATGAGGAAATGAAAGAGTTGAGGAATAGAACCAGTAAGCTTGGTGAAGACAATGATTTGGTAGACCAGTTCCAACTGCTGTCTCAGTTGTACGTCTGGTTGGAGCGGCTGAGTATTTAAACTCGAGGACACACAGTCCCGGACACCCAGTCAAGGACACTTAGTCTCAAGACACCCAGTCCTCACCGTATTCTCCTTGAACTAAGGTCACACAGACCTCGTCCAATCACTCGTGGTAAGTCTTCAGGCGACTTCCAAACCTTCACAAACTTGGTCACTCGGCGATCCACAATTCCTCTTGGATGCTCTAGACCATGACGCCTAACCGTCTGGAAGAAGCACAGTCTTCAAAGGTAACAAGCGTCGGATCCACTCAGGATCAATCTCTTCAGTGATGCTCAATCACTTGGGGTTTGTAGGTGTTTGGGTTTTTGGTTGGTTTTTCCTCACTTGATGATTTTCGCTCAAAGTCCTCGGAGGATGGGTTGCTCTCAAATGACAAGTGTCAGTTTCTCTCGGAGCAGCCAACCAGCTAGTGGTTGTAGGGGCGGCTATTTATAGCCTAGGGAGCAGCCCGACATGATAAGACATAAATGCCCTTCAATGATATGACCGTTAGGTGGGTAGATATTTTGGGACAGCTGGCGCATAGCACAGCAACGGTCAGAATTTTGAGTATCAAATTCCTCAGGGCTATCATGTTCCTCACTGTGTAGGCAATCCGCACTGCAAATTCCTAACTCCTCAGTCAACAAATTCCTCAGAGACCAGAAGAACTTCGTCTCTGTCACTGAAGAAATTGACTGAACTGTATGAGATTTCCAATGGCTTCACTCGAAGGGATTGGTAGGTGTAGGATTTTGAGTTGAGCATCACATGGAAATTTTTCCTTAGTATTTCCTCGACCCCCTTTAACAGTACGGTGTTTCCTATGACTCAAGAAAGAGAAAAACAAAACTATGAAAAAAAGTCTTCAAGCTTCATATTTCTCGCATGAATATCAAGTCTTCATGGACACACCAATTTCTTCACTTTCAAAGTCTTCATGAAAGTCTTCAGAAATACCAAAATCTTCAGTCAAAGATATTCATTTTTAGGGGTCGACTTTTCCTGTAAATATCAAACTCCTCATAGACTTATAGACCATGTGTACACTCACACGCATTAGTCCCTTAACCTATAAGTCTTCAATACACCAAAATCAGTAAGGGGCACTAGATGCACTTACAAGGGTGGGGGCGCCCCCCCCCCCTAGGGCGCCCCCCCTACCTCGTGGGCCCCCTGGTGGCTCTCCGACGTCCATCTTCTCCTATATGAAGTCTTTCGATGAGAAAAAATAACAGGAACTTTTCGGGACAAGACTCCGCCGCCACGAGGCGGAACCTTGGCGAGACCAATCTAGAGCTCCGGCAGAGCTGTTCTGCCGGGGATACTTCCCTCCGGGAGGGGGAAATCATCACCATCGTCATCACCAACGGCTCCTCTCATCGGGAGAGGGCAATCTCCATCAACATCTTCACCAGCACCATCTCATCTCCAAACCCTATTTCATCTCTTGTATCCAATTCTTGTCTCAAAGTCCGGGATTGGTGCTAGTAGGTTGCTAGTAGTGTTGATTACTCCTTGTAGTTGATGCTAGTTGTTTTATTTGGTGGAAGATCATATGTTCAGATCCTATATGCATATTATTACCCCTCTGATTATGAACATGAATATGCTTTGTGAGTAATTACATTTATTCCTGAGGACAAGGGAGAAGTCTTGCTATTAGTAGTCATGTGAATTTGGTATTCGTTTGATATTTTGATAAGATGTATGTTGTCTAGCCTCTAGTGGTGTTATGTGAACGTCGACTACATAACACTTCACCATTATTTGGGCCTAGAGGAAGGCATTGGGAAGTAATAAGTAGATGATGGGTTGCTAGAGTGACAGAAGCTTAAACCCTAGTTTATGCGTTGCTTCGTAAGGGGCTGATTTGGATCCACATGTTTCATGCTATGGTTAGGTTTACCTTAATACTTTTGTTGTAGTTGTGGATGCTTGCAATAGAGGTTAATCATAAGTGGGATGCTTGTTCAAGTAAGAACAGCACCCAAGCACCGGTCCACCCACATATCAAATTATCAAAGTATCGAACGCGAATCATATGAACGTGATGAAAACTAGCTTGACGATATTCCCATGTGTCCTCGGGAGCGCTTTTCCTATTATAAGAGTTTGTTCCGGCTTGTCCTTTGTTACAAAAAGGATTGGGCCACCTTGCTGCACTTTATTTACTTTTGTTACTTATTGCTCGTTACAATCTATCTTATCACAAAACTATCTGTTACCACTTATTTCAGTACTTGCAGAGAATACCTTGCTGAAAACCGCTTATCATTTCCTTCTGCTCCTCGTTGGGTTCGACACTCTTACTTATCGAAAGGACTACGATAGATCCCCTATACTTGTGGGTCATCAAGACTCTTTTCTGGTGCCGTTGCCGGGGAGTGTAGCGCCTTTGGTAGGTGGAATTTGGTAAGGAAAAATTTATATAGTGTGCTGAAATTTACTGTCACTTGTTACTATGGAAAGTAATTCTCTGAGGGGCTTGTTCAGGGTATCTTCACCCCGTCCAGTAGAGCAAAGAGTTGCTCCTCAAACTACTGAACCTATTGAAAATGAAACTCCTTTTGAATTTCCTTCGGGTATGATGGAAAAACTGCTAGCTAACCCTTTTACAGGAGATGGAACAAAGCATCCTGATGAGCACTTAATATATGTGGATGAACTTTGTGGACTATTTAAGCTTGCAGGTATACCCGATGATGTTGCTAAGAAGAAGGTCTTCCCTTTATCTTTGAAGGGAGACGCATTGATATGGTATAGGCTATGTGATGATATGAGATCATGGGACTATAAAAGATTGAAGTTGGAATTTCATCAAAAGTATTACCCTATGCATCTTGTTCATCGTAATCGCAATTATATATATAATTTCTGGCCTCGCGAAGGAGAAAGCATCGCTCAAGCTTGGGGGAGGCTTAAATCAATGTTATATTCATGCCCCAATCATGAGCTCTCAAGAGAAATGATCATTCAAAATTTATACGCTCGGCTTTCTCATAACAATCGCACCATGCTCGATACTTCTTGTGCTGGCTCTTTTATGATGAAGACTATTGAATTCAGATGGAATTTATTGGATAGAATTAAACGCAACTCTGAAAATTGGGACCTCGACGAAGGTAAGGAGTCGGGTATGACACCTAAGTTTGATTGTGTTAAATCTTTTATGGACACCGATATTTTCCGTAAGTTTAGCACTAAATATGGACTTGACTCTAAGATAGTAGCTTCTTTCTGTGAATCTTTTGCTACTTATGCTGATCTCCCTAAGAAGAAGTGGTTTAAATATCATACTCCCATAGAAGTAAAAGTAGCTGCACCTATTAAAGTTGAAGAAAATACTGTCACTTATAATGATCCTATTGTTCCTACTTCTTATATTGAGAAACCACCTTTCCCTGTTAGAATAAAGGATCATGCTAAAGCTTTAACTGTTGTTCGTAAAAGCAATATTAGAACTTATACACCTCCTGAGCAAGTTAAAGTAGAACCTAATATTGCTATTGTTAAAGATCTCTTGTCTGATAATATTGATGGGCATGTTATTCAGTTCGAAGGTGAAACTACTAGAATTGCTAGACCTTGTGATAAAGATAAGGGAGATTTACATTTTTTTCCCTAACTTTGTCCCGACCTCATCTTTACCCTTAAATAAAAATAGTGCTCAACTTTGCCCCTCTTCCGTTAAGTGTGCTTATAGAAATGCCCTTCCGTACATTTTCCGTCTAGTCAAAGGCCTTTGACTGTTAAGTGCGCGTATAGAAAAATTTAACGGTCAAAGGCCTTTGACTGGACGGAAAATGTACGGAAGGGCATTTCTATAAGCGCACCTAACGGAAGAGGGGCAAAGTTGAGCACTGTTTTTATTTAGGGGTAAAGATGAGGTCGGGACAAAGTTAGGGGGGGAAATGGAATTGGCCCTACATAGACATGTGGTAGGCGTGCCTGTTATTTCTGTTAAAATAGGAGATCATTGTTATCATGGCTTATGTGATATGGGTGCTAGTGCTAGTGTAATACCTATTGACTTATACGAAGAAATTAAGAATGAAATTACACCTGCTGAGTTAGAAGGTATTGATGTCACAATTAAACTTGCCAATAGAGATACTATTTCAGCAATTGGAATTGTTAGAGATGTTGAAGTCTTGTGTGGGAAAACTAAATATCCTGCTAATTTTCTTGTTCTTGGTTCCCCACAAGATAGCTTTTGTCCCATTATATTTGGTAGACCCTTCTTAAATACTGTCAATGCTACCATAGATTGCACAAAGAATGTTGTTACTATTGGCTTGGATGATATGGTTCATGAGTTTAATCTCTCTAAATTTAGTAAACAACATCGTGAGGAAGAATTACCTAGTAAGGATGAAATTATTGGTCTTGCTTCTATTGCCGTACCTCCTAGTGATCCTTTAGAACACTATTTGCCAGACCATGAAAATGATATGTTCATGACTGAAAGAAGGGAAATAGATGAAGTATTCTTTAAACAAGAACCTATTCTGCAACATAATTTGCCTGTTGAAATTTTAGGGGATCCTCCTCCACCCAAGGGTGATCCCGTGTTTGAGCTTAAACCTTTGCCTGATAATCTTAAATATGCTTATCTTGATGAAAATAAGATATATCCTGTTATTATTAGTGCTAACCTTTCAGAGCACGAAGAAGAAAGATTATTGAAAACTCTGAATAAGCATCGTGCTGCTATTGGATATACTCTTGATGATCTTAAGGGCATTAGTCCCACTCTATGTCAACATAAAATAAATTTGGAAGCAGATGCCAAACCAGTTCGTGATCCTCAACGATGTCTGAATCCTAAAATGAAAGAAGTGGTAAGAAAAGAAATACTAAAGCTTCTGGAGGCAGGTATAATCTATCCCATTGCTGATAGTGAGTGGGTAAGTCATGTCCATTGTGTCCCTAAGAAGGGAGGTATTACTGTTGTTCCTAATGATAAAGATGAATTGGTTCCACAAAGAATTATCATAGGTTATAGGATGGTAATAGATTTCCGCAAATTAAATAAAGCTACTAAGAAAGATCATTACCCCTTACCTTTTATTGATCAAATGCTAGAAAGATTATGCAAACATACACACTATTGCTTTCTAGACGGTTATTCTAGTTTCTCTCAAATACCTGTGTCGGCTAGAGATCAATCAAAGACTACTTTTACATGCCCTTTTGGTACTTTTGCTTATAGACATATGCCTTTTGGTTTATGTAATGCACCTGCTACCTTTCAAAGATGCATGATGGCTATATTCTCTGACTTTTGTGAAAAGATTTGTGAGGTTTTCATGGATGACTTTTCCGTCTATGGTTCCTCTTTTGATGATTGCTTGAGCAATCTTGATCGAGTTTCGCAGAGATGTGAAGAAACTAATCTTGTCTTGAATTGGGAAAAGTGACACTTTATGGTTAATGAAGGTATTGTCTTGGGGCACAAAGTTTCTGAAAGAGGTATTGAAGTTGATAAAGCCAAGGTTGATGCTATTGAAAAGATGCCATGTCCCAAGGACATCAAAGGTATAAGAAGTTTCCTTGGTCACGCTGGATTTTATAGGAGATTCATTAAGGACTTCTCAAAAATTTCTCGGCCTCTGACTAATTTATTGCAAAAAGATATACCATTTGTCTTTGATGATGATTGTGTAGAAGCATTTGAAATACTTAAGAAAGCATTAGTCTCTGCACCTGTTGTTCAACCACCTGATTCGAATTTACCCTTTGAAATTATGTGTGATGCTAGTGATTATGCTGTAGGTGTTGTTCTAGGGTAAAGAGTTGATAAGAAATTAAATGTTATTCATTATGCTAGTAAGACTCTAGACAATGCTCAAAGAAATTATGCTACTACTGAAAAAGAGCTTTTAGCAGTTGTATTTGCTTGTGATAAGTTCAGACCTTATATTGTTGATTCTAAAGTAATTGTTCAAACTGATCATGCTGCTATTAAATACATTATGGAAAAGAAAGATGCTAAACCTAGACTTATTAGATGGGTTCTCTTGCTACAAGAATTTGATTTGCATACTGTTGATAGAAAGGGAGCTGAGAACCCCGTTGCAGACAACTTGTCTAGGTTAAAAAATATTCTTGATGACCCACTACCTATTAATGACAGCTTTCTTGATGAACAATTAAATGTTATAAGTACTTCTCATAGTACTCCATGGTATGCTGATTATGCTAATTATATTGTTGCTAAGTTTATACCACCTAGCTTCACATACCAACAAAAGAAAAGGTTCTTCTATGATTTGAGACATTACTTTTGGGATGACCCACATCTTTATAAAGAAGGAGTAGATGGTGTTATTAGACGTTGTGTACCTGAGCATGAACAGGAACATATCCTACGCAAGTGTCATTCCGAGGCTTATGGAGGACACCACGCTGGAGATAGAACTGCACATAAGGTATTGCAATCTGGTTTTTACTGGCCTGCTCTCTTCAAGGATGCCCGTAAGTTTGTCTTGTCTTGTGATAAATGTCAAAGAATTGGTAATATTAGTAGACGTCAAGAAATGCCTATGAATTATTCACTCGTTATTGAACCATTTGATGTTTGGGGCTTTGGTTATATGGGACCTTTTCCTGCCTCTAATGGATATACACATATTTTAGTTGTTGTTGATTATGTTACTAAGTGGGTAGAAGCTATTCCAACTAGTAGTGCTGATCATAACACTTCTATTAAAATGCTTAAGGAAGTTATTTTCCCGAGGTTTGGAGTCTCTAGATACTTAATGACTGATGGTGGTTCACACTTTATTCATGGTGCTTTCCGTAAAATGCTTGCTAAGTATGATGTTAATCATAGAATTGCATTTCCTTATCACCCTCAGTCTAATGGTCAAGTAGAGTTGAACAATAGAGAGCTCAAATTAATTTTGCAAAAGACCGTTAATAGGTCTAGAAAGAATTGGTCTAAGAAACTTGATGATGCATTATGGGCTTATAGAACTGCATACAAAAATCCTATGGGTATGTCTCCGTATAAAATGGTTTATGGAAAAGCATGTCACTTACCTCTCGAACTAGAACATAAGGCATATTGGGCTATTAAGGAGCTCAACTATGATTTTAAACTTGTCGGTGAGAAGAGGTTATTTGATATTAGCTCACTTGATGAATGGAGAAACCAAGCTTATGAAAATGCTAAGTTGTTTAAAGAAAAAGTCAAAAGATGGCATGACAAAAGGATACAAAAGCGTGAGTTTAATGTAGGTGATTATGTATTGCTATACAACTCTTGTTTAAGATTTTTTGCAGGCAAACTTCTCTCTAAATGGGAAGGCCCCTATGTTATCGAAGAGGTCTATCATTCTGGCGCCATAAAGATCAACAACTTTGAAGGCACAAACCCGAAGGTGGTAAACGGTCAAAGAATCAAACATTATATCTCAGGTAATCCCATAAATGTTGAAACTAATTGAGGGAGTCCTGGATTAGGGGGTGTTCGGATAGCCGAACTATACCTTCAGCCAAACTCCTGGACTATGAAGATACAAGATCGAAGACTTCGTCCCGTGTCCGGAAGGGACTTTCCTTGGCGTGGAAGGCAAGCTTGGCGATACGGATATTCAGATCTCCTACCATTGTAACCGACTTTGTGTAACCCTAACCCTCTCCGGTGTCTATATAAACCAGAGGGTTTTAGTCCGTAGGACAACATAGACAACAACAATCATACCATAGGCTAGCTTTTAGGGTTTAGCCTCTCCGATCTCGTGGTAGATCTACTCTTGTACTACCCATATCATCAATATTAATCAAGCAGGACGTAGGGTTTTACCTCCATCGAGAGGGCCCGGACCTGGGTAAAACTTCGTGTCCCTTGCCTCCTATTACCATCCTGCCTAGACGCACAGTTCGGGACCCCCTACCCGAGATCCACCGGTTTTGACACCGACATTGGTGCTTTCATTGAGAGTTCCTCTGTGTCGTCGCCATCAGGAAGGATGCCTTGCCCCGTCTTTAAAGATGGCACTGTTGCTAAGGGAGCTTTGGCTGTCGGCCAAACCCTCCGGCTAGGTGGTTTTCTTATGATCACCCGTTCAGCTTCTGCGCCGACAATGACCTCTCGGGCCATCTAAAACAATCTTCATGTCAGCTTGGAACTCACTGAGCAGTTAGATCCAATGGAGCTCTCCTCCATAAACGAGCTCTTGGATTGCTTCGCCGCCCTGTGAGTCGCTACGGATTACGACCAGATTGGGCCTAAACCCGATCTGAGAGAGATTAACTCTCCCCAAGTCACCCATCACATTGCCGTGGTAGAGGGACAGTGCGGCAACCCTTCATCTATCTTAAGGACTCATTACGTCCGGATTCCCGATCCCTCCAAGTCGGATACCCGCGGAGGGGAGGATATCACTCAAGACCTGAACTTAGAATCAGGCGACGGACTGGGTTCATTGGACAACATCCAGGAATCCAAATTTTCGAATTCAGAAATTCCTCGGCCTCTGAGCCTCAGATGGGGTGAGGCTTCGGAATTAAGTCCACCCACCCACCCGAACATTAGCGATCTATCCCAAATTAGGCAAGAGCCCGAAGAAACGGTACATCATTACTGGGCCAGATTCCTCCTGGTTATGAACAGGATAAAGGACTGCCGCGAGGAAGACGCGATTTCATTCTTCTGCAATAATTGCATGGACAAGGGAATCCTCAACGCCATAAGTCGCCGTGATATTACACGCTTCGCTGACTTGGCATCCATAGTACGAAAGTACTGTGCGATGGAAAGCGCCCGAAAACCCGAAATAAAATTTTGGGACAATCCGGCCCTGAATGCAAACCCAGTCCGAAATAAAAGGGTGCATCATTGCCAAACACCCGGGTCAAAAACCAAAAAGCAAAAACCCTCTACAGGGCATGGAACCGTATTGGAAGGATGGCTTAATGGACCCTGTAAAATTCACAGTACAGAGGACGCCACACCAACTCACAGCCTTAGAGCACGTTGGATACTCTGGCAGGTGGCGAAAATTGGCGAAAATCTCCTAATTCTGGATGCCATAGAAAGCCACCCCAGAGACACCAATACGGTATTAAAAGTCTTCGAGACCTTCACATCAAATAATATGCGAAAAAGGACACTCCCCAGCCTTGCCGAAGTCTACCAAGTAGCAACAATAAACCCATGGAGTGACACGGCTATTACCTTTAACGCCAGTGATGAACCTAAATTCCGAACAGCCCGAGCACCAGCCGCATTGGTCCTCAGTCCAATAGTGGACAGCTTTCATCTTACCAAGGTACTCATGGACGGCGGCAGTGGATTGAACCTCATTTATGAGGAAACTCTTCAAAAAGTGGAAATAGACTGGAACCGCATCGAGCGAAGCAGCACAACCTTTAGAGGAATAATCCCCAGTCGGGAAGCGCACTGTACGGGAAAAATCACACTAGATGTGGTGTTCGGCACGCCGGATAATTACAGGTCCGAAGAGGTCACGTTCCATGTGTCCCCGTTCAGCAGCGGTTATCACGCTCTGCTAGGGCGGGAAGCGTTTACAAAATTCCAAGCAATACCCCATTACGGGTACATGAAGCTCAAGATGCCCGGGCCCAACGGGATCATCACTCTCGCTCGTGATCCGGACATAGCACTCCGCGCCGAAAACAAGACAGCTGCACTGGCCCTCGAGGCACTATCCGAAGCCCTAGCGGCTGAGGAACTGACTGCGCTACGCTCTACAGTGAATAGGGACGACGTGGTACTCGACAAAAGATCCAAGTCCACCTCCTTTAAACCAGCGGACGAAATAGTCAAATTCCAAGTCCATCCAACGGACCCCAATAAAACAGCTTCCATCGGGGCACAGTTAAACCCTGATGTAGACGCCGCACTGCGAGAGTTCCTACGAGAGAACTGGGACATTTTCGCCTGGCACCCTTCAGACATGCCAGGAATCCCACGTAGGCTGGCCGAGCACAGCTTAAATATCCAAACAGAATTCAAACCTGTCAAACAGGCTCTTCGGCGTTTTTCCGAACCTAAGAGACAGGCCATGGGAGAGGAGCTAGCAAAGCTATTGGATGCCGGATTCATCAGAGATATAAAACATCCGGACTGGCTAGCAAACCTGGTGATGGTACCAAAGAAGGACAAATGCTGGCGCCTGTGTGTTGATTTTAAAGACCTTAACAAGGCTTGCCCAAAGGATCCCTTCCCCCTCCCCCACATCAATCAAATTATCGACGCTACCACAGGACACGATTCGTTGTGTTTCCTCGATGCATATTCCGGCTACCATCAAATCCAGATGGCAGAATCAGACCAAGCCGCAACGGCATTCATCACACCATACGGCCCTTTCTGCTTCAACACAATGCCCTTCGGGCTTAAAAACGCTGGCGCAACATATCAGACATGATTCAGACATTGAGCTCCTCCCGTTCGACATAACTTATAAGCCACGGCGAGCCATCAAGTCGCAAGTCTTGGCCGACTTCGTCGCAGAATGGACGGAGGCCGAACTCCCCAAAGAGTACGGCACATATTCAAATTGGATCATGCATTTCGACGGCTCCAAGATGTTGGCCGGGCTGGGGGTTGGCATCATTTTGGCGTCCCCCACAGGAGACACAGTTCAATACATGCTCCAGATTATGTACACAGACTCCAACAATGCAGCCGAATATGAGGCCCTTTTACATGGTCTCCGGATGGCAGTATCCATGGGCATTCAACGCCTAGAGGTGCGCGGGGACTCGAACCTCGCAATATCCCAAATAAATGGAGATTTCGACGCCAAGGATCCAAAGATGGTGGCTTACCGCAACGCCGTCCTAAAAATGTCATCTCGGTTCGAAGGGCTTGAATTTCACCACATAGCCTGAGAAAATAATCAGGCGGCAGATGTCCTGGCACGCATCGGCGCAAAACGCGATGCAGTCCCCCCCAACATCTTCTTGGAAAGGCTGTTCAAGCCATCCGTAGTATGGGAAGGGGAACCGCACAATAACAGCCCGGACCCAACCGCACCGCCCGACACCGAACATTCTGACACAATCGGCGGCTCTGCCAATGAAATAACACCTTCAGCCCACGTAATAATGGCCGTCATCGCCCCGTGGACAGAACCATTCCTCGCCTACCTTATTAGGCAGGAACTCCTCGAGGACCAAAATGAGGCACGCTGCATAGTGCGGCGATCCAAAGCCTACAAAGTCCACGAGGGAGAGCTTTATAAGAAAAGCACTACCGGAGTCCTTCAAAGGTGTATCTCCGAAGAGGAAGGGCGGAACCTCCTGGCTGAAATTCATGCCGGACTCGGCGGTCATCACGCTGCAGCTCGGTCCCTTGTGAGCAAGGCCTTCTGCACAGGCTTTTACTGGCCGACGGCCCGGGCAGACGCCCAGGACTTAGTCCAACGATGCACCGGTTGCCAGCTCTTCGCAAACCAAAGCCATATGCCACCCACCGCCCTCCAAACTATCCCCATCACTTGGCCCTTTGCGGTCTGGGGGCTTGATATGGTTGGACCCCTTAAAGGCGGAACCCACAAGCACAAATACTTACTGGTCATGGTGGATAAGTTCACCAAATGGATAGAAGCCAAGCCTGCTAAGACGGCCGAATCCGGACCTGTGATAGACTTTATATCCGGGGTTGTACACCGTTACAGTGTCCCCCACAGCATCATCACCGATAATGGCACGAACTTTATGGCCGACGATGTAAAACTCTGGTGCAAAAACATGGGCATCAAGCTCGATTATGCTTCTGTCTATCACCCACAAACTAACGGCCAGGTCAAACATGCAAATGGTCTTATCATGAGCGGCATTAAACCCAGATTAGTGCGGTCCCTCAAGGAATCTAACACGCACTGGGTAGAGGAGCTCGACTCCGTACTCTGGGGGCTGCGGACCATGCTGAATCGCACCACCGGATACACACCATTCTTTATGGTGTACGGCGCTGAGGCAGTTTTGCCTTGCGACATAATTCATGACTCACCTCGAGTGTGCATGTACGAAGAACGAGAAGCCGAGCTCGATCGGTAGGACAGTTTGGACGCATTAGAGGAGGAGCTTGACGTGGCAAAAGCCCGTTCCGCATTTTATCAATAGCAGGCTCGAAGATACCAAAGCAGAGAAGTACGGGCCAAAAATTACAACGTTGGCGAATTAGTTCTACGCCTGCCAGACAAGAAAAAGGACAAACTCAAGCCCAAGTGGGAAGGTCCCTTCATAATTGACCAAGTCCTGACTGGTGGAGTGTACCGCCTGCGAAATGCATCGGATAACCGACTCGAACCGAACCCATGGAACGCATCCCGTCTCCGAAGATTCTATGCCTAGCGCTGGATCCTGTGTTCGTCTCCTTACTCTGTCCATTTTTTTATATACTTTCTGTCTTACATTCCTCTCCTTGTGTCTCTCTCTCTCTTATAGCCTTTAAAGGCTCACAAATTGACACGCTATCCGTGCTCAGTAAACCTGGGGGCTTCTTTAAATACAAGCTTATTTATACGGCTTCATGCCCAACACATGTGTCAAACTTCCGCATGTACCTTTTATTCACCATTATATGCATCGATATGACTTAAGTTTTGGCCAAGCTGGGTTGCCTGGCTCCTGTGCTTACCCCTACGTTCCCGATTGTTCGGCTAGGTGGTAAAGGGAGCACCTCTGCGATTGTTACTGCCGGTTCAGCCGGACGTGTACCTCAGACTGGGTGAAGCCGAAAGCTAGCGTTCTTAAGGGAATATTCGGTCGGTGAACTAAAGATGATCTTTTTTTATCTACATGCCCCTAGATGTTTTTCCCGCGTTTCTTTTTGCAGCATGGACATGCACTTTAGGGCATGCCTCCCAGGGAAAGGAACCCCTAATGGAACTATTCTCCCTGGAAGATGTTTCTTACTAACCATGTAATATAACATAACTAGTCGGGCACTTGTCTGTTCACGCACTAATGACCCCTACGCCTGGTCTCCATGCATTCCCCGGTTCTTATATAACCGCATGGGATTTCGGGCACACTCCGGACCGTCAGGTCCTGAGGCTGAAGCGAAAAGGTCGGCCATGACAAATGATCTACAATCCGGCTAGAAGGCATTATAAATGTCAATTAAATTACATAGTCATTTTGACTGGTTGTATTCCTCTTCAATACCATCTAACAGGCTGTCTAATTTACAGTCCTGCTGGGAATACTTTGTGGCCAACTCTACTTGGCCGTATACTAAGCTTACAGGGATCTCCTTCCCATCGGGCCCTATAGGACCAACCTCGGCCATGTGGTTGGGGTCAGACTTTGAGTATCGCGTATTCACCATGGCCCAGGCCTCCCTAGCGCCTTGACGGCAGGCCGATATCTTCCACAATCGGAAGCGCTGCCGTGCTCCCTTTAGCTTCTCCGCAAGCTCTCCAAGACCTTCGGGCATGGAGATGGATGGCCACAGGGCCTGGGCGACGCTTTGCATCGCCTGCCGAACTCGATCGAGCAGTTGCGAGAGCTCGGGAAGAAGGTCACCCATAGAACTGGGCATCTCCTCCGCAGGACGACCCGTTAGCACACCTACAGACATTGCTTTATTAGTCAACTTCCCCGCCGAACTTTCTTTTAAAGGTTCGTTCAAGCATTTACTAAATATGCCGTGCGGAAGCCGCTGATTCTCCTTCACGGAGTCTGACAGCTGGGCACGAATATCTTTCAGCTCGACGCCCAGCTTGGTGTTGGCATCCTGGAGATCATTCTTCTCCCGCCTCACCTTTGCCAGCACCTTCTCACCAGCCTTTAGCTGGCGTAGGAGGTGTTGCCTTTCCGGATTCAATTCGGCGCCATCTGCAATCTCATTTGTCAGATTCGCACCCATGCCGCGCTTCGCGAAATACTTATCTTTCAAAGCGTATATTACCAGAGGGGGTCTCCTTGGGCTCCCGTGCCGCGGCCAGTGCGGCCTCAAGTTGGGCTTTGCACTCTTTCAGCTCCTTGGACAATAGGGAATTCTTTTCTGTAAGAACCTGCAAAAAAAATGATCCTTAAATCAGTTATTCTAACTGTTTCAAGTCTCGGGGGCTACTGGTCTATATATAATTACCAAAATTTTCTTACCCGTATGTCTTTTACATATTGCTCCATGGCTCTGGCTAGACCATTTTGAGCGGCACGGAGGTACGCATCTCCCGAATTAAAGGCATCTAACGCCCCTTGGGAGAAACAAGCATCGCGAAGAATTGTCCGGTGGCGCCTATGGTTCATGGCACTCTCCACCTCAGAGTTGGTGGCAGACAACCCGTCCGCATCCTCCGTCGGAGGAGCGTCTAGCACGCGCCTTGCGTTCGCCTCCGCCTCCGGACCAAGCTTTGGAGCCTGGCTGGTGGAGGCGCGATTGACAGCCCCTCCGGATATAGTCCGGTGAGGTTTCTTTGTCCTAAAGAAAGCACAAGTGTCAAATGTGCCTCGAGGTTATAACACCTAGGATAGGGGGGGGCGCCATACCTTTGCGCTGATGCCTCGGTCCGGACTGCACTTCTTTTCTGCCCACAGGGCCCTGCGGCCCCCCGTTGGCTTGTTGCCGCTGGTTCGGCCTTCCGCCTCAAAAACCTCCCCTGCAAAGTTCGGTGGTAATCAGGAAACTGAAAACACGAGAGGGCGGACACCTATTCGGGGTACTGGGACTTCGATCTCAGTTACCTGGGAGGCCGGAATTAGCCCTGGGTAATCAGCCGTAATGGCCCCCAAGGCGTTGTCCATGCTCAATTGATGGAACACTCCATCAATTAGCTCCACAGATATGTCCGGATCCTCTTGAGAGGCCGGGTCGAGGGACCATCCTAGGTCCTCAGGTTGTGGAGGAGGGCTGCTTATTTCCTTAATGGCCCGGCGCAGTTCTTGCGTTGAAGTCGTCAGACTGAATATTTAACAATGGGAATACGAAACGGATGAGCAAGTAAATGCGACCACTTACCCAGCTTGGGGGATTGTGCATAGAGAATCCACCCTGTGGGTTGACGCGGAGAAATTCCTCCTCTTCTCCCTTGTACAAAGTGGACAAGATCTTTAGTAGAGCGGCAGCCGAATCCGGCCCCTTACGGCCGTAGCGGGTGGCGTTGTCCTCCCTGTTGAAGTCCCACATGGGGTGGCTTCTATACTGAAGCGGCTGCACCCCTCGCATGATGCATTCGGCCATAACCCCGATCATGGTTAGTCCGGAATGGGCCAACAATCTTATTCGGACCATCAGGTAAATGATGTCCCTGTCACTTTCCCTCTGAGGGCTCCGCGGACGCCAGCTTAGGCGCTTCTTTAAGGGAGCACCGTCGAATTCAGGGAGGCCGACCCGGACAGGATCCGGCAGCGGGACGTCTTCTATATAGAACCATTCCGAGGGCCAATCTTCGGACGCCTTCTTTGGGGTTCCAGACAGATATCTGGTCCCGGCGATCTGCCATACTTCGGCTCCGCCCACTTGATATATTGACCCCTCCTTAGAGCGGGGCACAAGGCAGAATAACCTTTTCCATAGCCCGAAATGAGCCTCGACACCCAAAAACAACTCGCAGAGGGCTACGTAGCCCGCGATATGCAATACGGAGGCTGGCGTGAGATTGTGTAGCTGGAGGCCGTAGAACTCCAGCAGCCCCCGGAGAAATGGATGGATTGGAAACCCGAGCCCCCTTATTAAATAAGGGACAAGGCATACCCGCTCTCCTTTGGAGGGATTAGGGGCACTCTCCGCTTGCTTTCCGCCGTTATAGATGGCAAGACCGGCTCGAACCGGGACCATGTAGGCCGGGGGGAGAAATCCCTTGGTCTGGAGCTTCACCAGCTCGCTATGCGGAACGGAGCATCTCTCCCAGTACCCGGGCTGAGGGTTGGAAGGGCGAGGAGAGGAGTTGTGATGACTGGCCATGGTGGAATGGACCTTCGTCGGATGCGCTCTGATGAACACTCGTGAAGGGGGGAAGATGTGGTTTGGATCTAAATCCCCGTCCCCTTAAATAGGGCAGCTCATTTACGCGGCTAGGGGTGTGAATGTAAAAGCACTCAGACTTTTCATATTCATTTGACACGTGGGAAGTGGCCAATATTGGGCATAGAAGCCAAGGAGCGCAACATCTACAAGAAACCAGACTTTATTCAACAGGTACACGGAATTTGGGGGAGAACCCGCCTTGCAATGTCGAAGACAATCTGCGCGCCGGACTCAACGTCATTGAAGCCTGGTTCGGGGGCTACTGAGGGAGTCCTGGATTAGGGGGTGTTCGGATAGCCAAACTATACCTTCAGCCGAACTCCTGGACTATGAAGATACAAGATCGAAGACTTCGTCCCGTGTCCGGAAGGGACTTTCCTTGGCGTGGAAGGCAAGCTTGGCGATACGGATATTCAGATCTCCTACCATTGTAACCGACTTTGTGTAACCCTAACCCTCTCCGTGTCTATATAAACCGGAGGGTTTTAGTCCGTAGGACAACATAGACAACAACAATCATACCATAGGCTAGCTTTTAGGGTTTAGCCTCTCCGATCTCGTGGTAGATCTACTCTTGTACTACCCATATCATCAATATTAATCAAGCAGGACGTAGGGTTTTACCTCCATCGAGAGGGCCCGAACCTGGGTAAAACATCGTGTCCCTTGCCTCCTGTTACCATCCGGCCTAGACGCACAGTTCGGGACCCCCTACCCGAGATCCGCCGGTTTTGGCACCGACACCAATATTATTGAAACCGTAACCCTGGAGGAATACATAAGGGACACTTTCCGGAGCGTTTCAGACTCTGAAAAGGAATAGGTATGTGGTACGGTAAGTAAACCGACTCCAAAACAATTTTTAAGGCAATATTTCTACGTTTTGGAATATTTAGAAAAATAGGAAAATAAGTAGCAGTCCGGGAAGGACACGAGGGCCTCACGAGGGTGGTGGGCGCGCCCTACCCCCCTGGGCGCGCCCCCCTACCTCATGAGCACCTCGTGTGCCTTCCGGACTCCGTTTTCTTGCATGATATGTATTTTGCTCGGTAAAAATTCATTATATATTCTCCCGAAGGTTTTGACTCCCGTGTCATGCAAATTTCCTCTGTTTTTGTTTTCGAGTTGTTGTTGCTGCAGATTAGAACAAGATGTCTTCTCAAGAGTCAATCAGGGAGAGCCGGGTATCTAATCCGGCACTAGAACCAAGGGCAAACAGCGACGCTGACCACTTTGGGCCAGCAACGGAGGAAGAGATGGAGGCTGACTTGATGAGAGTAGATGCCATGGAGGATCAAGAAGTCACCTCTCGCTTCCGAGCTGGATTCACGATGGGGGAATTACAGAGCTCAGCCATTCCAAACTCGGTTATCCCTTCCAATATTAGATTTTTTTTTCTTATGAAAATATGAAGAGGAGTGTCACTTGTTCTCCCGTAGCTATGCAACACCCTTGGGTACAAGGAGCTTTAGCTGTCACAGGAAAGCTTTGTAAGGAAATAATGGGCCTCAAGCAGCAAGTCTATAAGCTCGAGGAGGAGAACCGCATCCTGAGGGGAATAATCACCAAGAATATTACACCAACAACAAAGAAGGAGAAATAATCACATGGGTATGGGCACTCCCCTTGGCAACTGCCAAGCTTGGGGGAGGTGCCCCTGTATCGTATCACAATCACAACTCCTATCTTTACCTTTTTTTCTTAGTTCGGTCCTATTAGTAGTATCTTGATCTAGTAGAATAAAGTTTATGTCATGATCTAGTTTTGAGTTTTGCTTTATGATCTCTCTTTGTAATCGAGTCTGTGAGCTATATATAATAAAGATTAGTGTTGAGTCAAGGGCTTGATTATTTTGCCATGATCTTGGGTGAATAAAAGGAAAGAGAAAAAGAATAAAAAGAAACAAAGAGTTCATATTGATCTTATTGAGAGTAATGACTTCACATAGAAAGAGTATGATGATTAAAAGTTGTTGGGAGTTGGCAGACATAGCTTTGGCCATTGTTGCAATTAATAGGAAGTAATAAGGAAAGAGAGGTTTTCACATATAGATATATTATCATTGACATCTTTTATGATTCGGAGCACTCATTAAAATATGACATGCTAAAGAGTTGATGTTGGATAAGGAAGACAATGTAATGAGTTATGTCTTTCTTATATCTAAGATAAAGTATGTTGTCATGGATCCTCTAACTTGTTGAGCTTGCCTTTCCCCCTCATGCTAGCCAAATTCTCAGCACTAAGTAAAAATACTACTTGAGCTTCCAAAATCCCTAAACCAGTTTTGCCATGAGAGTCCACCATATCTACCTATGGATTGAGTAAGATCCTTCAAGTAAGTTGTCATCGGTGCAAAGCAATAAAAATTGCTCTAAACATGTATGATTGATTGGTGTGGGAGAAATAAGCTTTATATGATCTTGTGATGTGGAAGTAATAAAAGTGACGGACTGCATAATAAAGGTTCATATCACAAGGGGCAATATAAAGTGACGTTCTTTCGCATTGAGATTTTATGCATCCAACCATAAAAGCGCATGGCAACCTCTGCTTCGCTCTGCGAAGGGCCTATCCTTTATTATTATCTTCTACCTTATGCAAGAGTCATGGTGATCTTCACCTTTTCTTTTTCATTTTATCCTTTGGCAAGCTCAGCATGTTGGAAAGAACATGATATATACATATATATATCTAATTGCATGTAGGGGAGCATGAACCATTATTGTTGACATTACCCTTGAGGTAAAAGGTTGTGGGGCAAAACTATAAGCCCCTATCTTTCTCTGTGTCCGATTAAAACTCCGTAACCACAAGTATTGCGTGAGTGTTAGCAATTATGGATGACTAAATGATAGTTGAGTATGTGGACTTGCTTTTTAGCTCTGACATAGACTATTTCCGATGTTATGATAAATTGCAATTGCTTCAATGACTAAGATTATAGTTTGTCGGAGCCCAATAAGGTTTATGATTTATACTTTTGCATTGTGAATAGATCATCACTTGAACATAAGTAATCATATGACAAAATCTATATATGTTGTTGTTATGAGAATAATCATGATGCCTTCATGTCCGTATTTTATTTTTATCGACGCCTCTACCTCTAAACATGAGGACATATTTATTGTTATCGGCTTTTCGCTTGAGGACAAGCGAGGTCTAAGCTTGGGGGAGTTGATACGTCCATTTTGCATCATGCTTTTATATCAATATTTATTGCATTATGGGCTATTATTTCACTTTATGTCACAATACTTATGGCTATTCTCTCTTATTTTACAAGGTTTACATAAGGAGGGAGAATGCCGGCAGCTGGAATTCTGGGCTGGAAAAGGAGCAAATATTACAGACCTATTCTGCGCAACTCCAAAAGTCCTGAAACTCCACGGAACATCTTAAAATAAATAAAGAAAAACCCTCGCCAAAGATGAAGGCCAGGGGGCCCACACCCTTCTCACGAGGGTGGGGGGCGCCCCCCCCCTAGGGCGCGCCCCCTACCTCGTGGGCCCCCTGGTGGCTCTCTGACGTCCATCTTCTCCTATATGAAGTCTTTCGATGAGAAAAAAATAAGCAGGAACTTTTCGGGACGAGACTCTGCCGCCACGAGGCGGAACCTTGGCGGAACCCAATCTAGAGCTCCGGCAGAGCTGTTCTGCCGGGGATACTTCCCTCCGGGAGGGGGAAATCATCACCATCGTCATCACCAACGCTCCTCTCATCAGGGAGAGGGCAATCTCCATCAACATCTTCACCAGCACCATCTCATCTCCAAACCCTAGTTCATCTCTTGTATCCAATTCTTGTCTCAAAGTCCGGGATTGGTGCTAGTAGGTTGCTAGTAGTGTTGATTACTCCTTGTAGTTGATGCTAGTTGGTTTATTTGGTGGAAGATCATATGTTCAGATCCTATATGCATATTATTACCCCTCTGATTATGAACATGAATATGCTTTGTGAGTAATTACGTTTGTTCCTGAGGACAAGG
Organism: Triticum urartu; assembly: GCF_003073215.2. Taxonomy (NCBI): domain Eukaryota; kingdom Viridiplantae; phylum Streptophyta; class Magnoliopsida; order Poales; family Poaceae; genus Triticum; species Triticum urartu. The sequence goes on from NC_053027.1 coordinate 470,196,407, forward strand.
GAGAAGTCTTGCTATTAGTAGTCATGTGAATTTGGTATTCGTTTGATATTTTGATAAGATGTATGTTGTCTAGCCTCTAGTGGTGTTATGTGAACGTGACTACATAACACATTCACCATTATTTGGGCCTAGAGGAAGGCATTGGGAAGTAATAAGTAGATGATGGGTTGCTAGAGTGACAGAAGCTTAAACCCTAGTTTATGCGTTGCTTCGTAAGGGGCTGATTTGGATCCACATGTTTCATGCTATGGTTAGGTTTACCTTAATACTTTTGTTGTAGTTGTGGATGCTTGCAATAGAGGTTAATCATAAGTGGGATGCTTGTTCAAGTAAGAACAGCACCCAAGCACCAGTCCACCCACATATCAAATTATCAAAGTATCGAACGCGAATCATATGAACGTGATGAAAACTAGCTTGACGATATTCCCATGTGTCCTCGGGAGCGCTTTTCCTATTATAAGAGTTTGTTCCAGCTTGTCCCTTGTTACAAAAAGGATTGGGCCACCTTGCTGCACTTTATTTACTTTTGTTACTTATTGTTCGTTACAATCTATCTTATCACAAAACTACCTGTTACCACTTATTTCAATACTTGTAGAGAGTACCTTGCTGAAAACCGCTTATAATTTCCTTCTGCTCCTTGTTGGGTTCGACACTCTTACTTATCGAAAGGACTACGGTAGATCCCCTATACTTGTGGGTCATCAACCCCCAACCCTGCGGAGTTCTTGCAGCTCTACGAGTTGAGCATCGAGGCGGCCAACGGCGACGAAAAGGTCATGGTGAACTGGTTTCCCATGGCTATCAAGGATGGCGCTCGCTCATGGCTCCTGAACCTGCCCCCAGGCTCGATCTCCTCCTGGGATGAGATGCGCGACCACTTCATTGCCAACTTCTAGGGCACTCGCGACCTCCCCCCGGCAACGGGCAACCTGCGCCGCATAAAGCAACAGTCGGGAGAGACCCTGCAACAGTACATCCAGCGCTTCAACAATGTGTGTCTCAAGATCCCCAAGGTGACAGACGAGGCCATCATCTCAGCGTTTTCTGACGGCGTCCGGGACATCAAGATGAAGGAGGAGCTCGCCATCCATGAGGAGTTGTGCACAACTTTGGAGCTGTTCAACATAGCAACCAAGTGCGCAAGAGCTGAGGAGGGGCACCTCTCCCTCCTCGAGCTCCCCGCTGCGGATCCAGAGGAGAAGAAGGCCAAGGTCAAGGACGTGAAGCGCAAAGGAGTGGCCGTACTCGCGACAGAACCAGACACCAAGTGCGGCTGAGATCTTCCCGAGTCATCCAAGTGTAGCCGTACGTTCTGCACCTTCCACAACGTGCGCACCCACAACACCAACGATTGTCAAGAGCTCAGGGCCATTCGAGATGGACGCTTCGGTCAACGCCCCGAGCGCAACAGTCGGGGCTACGTCCGAGGAGGTGGACGAGGTGGAGGACGTTGGGACGACCGTGGGCCCCGCCAAGAGTGGCGTGACCAGCCTCGCGAGGACCGCTGGCAGGACCAGCCTCGTGAGGGCGCCTGGCGCGACCAGCCTCGCGAGGACCTTCCTCATGGCAACCCTAGTCTCCCTTCGCTGCCACCGCTGCCAAGAAGGAACGACGACCACCAACACGACGAAGGGGCCGGGGGCTTCCAGGAGCCATGCGCCATCGCCTGCATCTTGGGTGGCGCTCAGGCCCCAGCCTCCCAGCGCATCTTCAAGCAGTTCTCTCACGAGGTGAATGCAGCCCTCCCCAAGCTCGAGGCCACGCGCCCACTCAGATCGTCCAACTACGCCATCACCTTTAGCTCGGCGGACCAGCTCAAGTGTGCGGCAACCATCGGTGTTCTCCCAATGCTCTGCTCACCCGTCATCAGCAATGTCCAAGTCACTAAGACCCTCATCGACGGTGGCGCAGGGCTCAGTGTCCTGTCCGTCGAGACGTTCGACAGCCTTCAAGTGCCATATGACCAACTCCAGCCCACCAGGCCTTTCTCAGGAGTGACTGACGGCTCCACCACCCCGATAGGACAAGTTCGTCTCCCTGGCACCTTCGGTCAGCGCGACAACTACCGCACCGAGCTCGTCGACTTCGACGTCGCCCACATCCACCTGCCGTACAATGCCATCCTCGGATACCCAGCACTGGCCAAATTCATGGCAGTCACCGTGGCTACAACATCCTCAAGATACCGGGAAGCGGCGGAATCATCACAATCCCCTGCGAAGAAAGAGACGCGGTGTACTCCCTCGAGCGCGCCTTTCAAGCTGCATCAATCGAAGGCCCTGACAGCGCGGGTGTACAGTACCCGCCTGAGGCCAACCCCAAGAAGAAGCAACTATTCAGCACTGCGCCTCAGGGAAGCGGCGCCACCTCAAGATCAGCGCCCGCGCCTGGGGCGCCTCCTCCCCTCTCATAGGGAGGCATGCCCGACGCCCTCCTCGAGCAGGGCTCGGGGGCTCTCTTCTGGAGAGCCTCTGACCTGTCCAATATCACGAGGGAGGCGCTCGGGCACCACATGGAGGCGTGCTTTGCGGCATGTTTCCCTCAGGAGGACACCGGGCGAGGAGCTCCTGGCACTCAGCAGTTCATCGACAAGGCCACTCAGGAGCTTCAGGAAGCAAGGGCAATATGCGGCGACCGCCGCCCACCTGGCACTGCTCCCCACCCTAGGGAGGGTGGTAAGCTGCGCGTCTCCATCGACATCCCAGGGATCAACAGGGCCGCATCTCAGGAGCGCTTCTGGCCTTCGTGCGCTGGCCGGTGTGAGGGTCCGCCTCATAGCTACGTTCGCATGTCATTCGGCCTGCCGAGCGTGGCAGCCGCCTTCTAGCGCAATCTGTGGAGCATCCTGGCAGGTTAGGAGGCCAGGCATCACGCAGTCCTGGCGGAGATGGAGACGGTCCTCAGGAGGCCAACTGAGCCTGAGCCTCCCGAGGCTCTGGGCCTCGACGGCTCGTGAGGAGCGACTTCTTCAGCGCACATCTTCAGCTACCCCAACACTCCTTTGACAACCAAGCCAGGTTACATCTTCCAAGTTTATTTAGTTGGGAGCCCAATGGGCTGCATCATTCCCAGGCCGCGTGGGTCTGTCCCCACGGCATGTATCCTTTTACGTCTTAAGGTTACTCTGCGGGGGGCGCCCCTCGGGCTGCATCATCCCCAGGCCGCTCGGGTCCGACCCAGTGGCATGTATCATTCTTGCATTTACCTGAGCTAGTTTGATTTTCATGCATAATCTATCTATGGCATCACTGCCTTCTTGATTATCGCCCGCCACGGGAACCTCTCATGCCAGCACGGCGCTTGTGCTCGGGTTCGTCCCTGCAACACTGACAATCTGAGTGGCCCAGCTCTGGCCCGCTGTAACGCCCCGAGACCGATGTGCCAGGTGTCTTCCAGCTATTCACCGTCGTTGTCATGTCATTCGCTTGAGTGTTGCATCTTTTCATGTCATCATGTGCATTGCATCATCATGTTTTCAAAACATGCATCCGTCCTGGTCTCCTCGTTCCGTCCGTTGTCCGTTCTGAGCCCAGACACACTTGCACGCACCCGCGGCATGTCTGAAATAGTATTTTATAAGTGGACGGAAAATGTTCTCGGAATTGGATGAGAGTTGACGTGTGGTCTTATTATAGTGTAGATAGACCGCTTGTCAAGTTACATCGCATTCGGAGATCGTTTGATGCCCCAACGGATAACTATAGCGGCAGTATAGCCGGTCTAACGTCGGACGTTTTCGGTCTCCAGAAACCGTGTCGGGCTGCATCTCTCCCCTCTTCTCTCAGACCAACCCGCTCTTCACAATCCGCCAGACCCAACCTAACCTCTCTCGTCAGCCCACGGCCCTCCTCGCGCGCGCGTCCGTAAGTTGTCCTGGACCCGAGCCGGACTTTCGTCACCGTTGGATCTAGATCATCCCCAAACATCTACAAAACGTCTCCGTTTTCTTATTTAGACTCCCTAGCTATTTTATTCGCGTTCGTCCAATTGCGATCGGAGGGACGAGATAGCCTCTACCCTAATCCCTTTGCAATATAAATAGTGGGCAACCCTAGAAATTAGGGATCTTGTCCCATCCTCCGCCGCCGCCAACCCACTATCTCCTCCTCCTTGGGATCCCCTCCCGAGTCAACCACCAACCAAAGCCGTCACTTTCCTCCTTGTTTTCCAGATCGGGCCAACCACAACCAGCCAATTTCATCGATCCAACCCATCAATCATGCAAGCCCCGCAGCCAACCACCTTCCCCGATACACCCATCGATCTAGCCCCGTCGAGCTCCTCCGCTCGGCCCCGTCGTCGTCCCACTCGTCTGCATCGGCGGCCAGGCACCCGAGGCATCGCGCTCCTCCCGCTCATCACCTCGCCGCCCCTACCTTCCCTTCCTGCTCGTTTCTCCCTTTCTCATTGCTCTCTCTGATGCATCACGGAACCGAGCCACCATGTCCACCGCCAAGTTCCTGTCGGGAGCAACACCGCCCGGATCCGGCTGCCTCCACGTCGTCCGCGTCCCTGCCTCGCCATGAGCGCGCCCGCCTCCTCCTACTAACTTCCTCGTCACTGAAGCAGCTTGTCCACGAGCTTGACCTCGTCCCCGCCGACGGCCATGACCAACAGCAGCTCTCCCTCGCCCCCAGAGAACACCACAGGCCACCGCTAGGCCCGACCGGGTCTGAGGCCCCCTTTCCTTTCGACGATGTTCCCTTTCGGATCCTGTCGCCGGAGCCCCATCCCCGCTGATCCTCGCCGTCGTTGTTTTCTTCCTGACCGCCGTCAACGCCGGGTCCGGCGTCTGCTTTGAGCAGAGATGGAAGTCGCCCGCGTCTTGCCACCCGAACCCGCCTCCTCCATCCCTGGACCAGTTTCCCCACGCCCTCGCCATCTTCCGCTCTTTCCGGGTGTCGCCGGGCACCTTCACCGCGAGCTGCCGGAGTTTGCGCCGCCGCTGCTCTGTTTCTGCTTCTGCTTCCTGTCGAACAGGGAGTCGTGCCCGCAAACCGCTCCCTCGCCCGCTCGTCCATCGTGCGATCCATCCAGTGCCCGAGTGGGCCGGCCTGCCAGTGCCCGAGGCCCAGCTGCGCGCCTAGCAGGCAGATCCGACCTGCCCTGCCTCCTCCACAAACTGGGCCCGGCCCATGGGTGAGGCACACCCCCAGCGCCCACCTTTTCTCCCTGATGTTGGGCCAGTTCTTGTTTCGGCCCGTAATGGATTTTTTTCAGATCTAGTAATTTTGTCTTTTTTCAGAGAGTGCAGTTTTTCACAAAACCCCTTAGCCTTCATGCATTTAATATCTCACAAACTAAGCATCACATGTAAAAACTTTGTATATGAAACTTGCTTAGATTTTCATCTAGTTTAATAATATGCAACTTTCATCTATGTTTAAAATGTTTAAAATGATGTTTGTTTAAATTTGCTTAAATAACTTGCTAAAATGATTTATTTCATAACTAAATAACCATAACTCAGAGTTTAATAAACTTTATATGTAAATGGGGTAGAAAAATCCCTAGTTTAACATGATGGCTTAACTTTGCATGTTTAACAACTCTAAAATTGTGTTTAGGGCAGAACAGTACCATAACCAAAATATGCATATGGGGATTTACCAGAATTGTTGTTCGTTGTTTCCGACCTCATTTAAACTTGCCTAGATAGGTAGTTTTATTTTGCGTCACCCCTTGCCATGCTAACCAACATTTAATATTGTTGAGTACATAAACGAGATCGAACTAAATAACTTGTTGTGGTGTTTCGTCAATATGCAACTCGTTGCATGTTGAGCTCCACTTAATTTGTAGGTTTGTTTGTGCACTTTGCCATGCCATGTATCATTAAACCGGACATGCATCATACTTGGTTGTGCATCACATGTTTATGTGATGGTTGTTTACTATGTTGTTTGCCTCTTTCCAGTGTTGCTCCTTCGGGTTGGTTCCGATAACGTCGTGTTTGTGAGGATCCGTTGGCTACGTCCGTTTGTCTTCTTCATGGACTCGTTCTTCTTCCTTGCGGGATTTCAGGCAAGATGACCATACCCTCGAAATAACTTCTATCTTTGCTTGCTAGTTGCTCGCTCTTTTGCTATGCCTATGCTGCGATACCTACCACTTGCTTATCATGCCTCCCATATTGTTGAACCAAGCCTCTAACCCACCTTGTCCTAGCAAACCGTTGTTTGGCTATGTTACCGCTTTGCTCAGCCCCTCTTATAGCGTTGTTAGTTGCAGGTGAAGATTGAAGTTTGTTCCTTGTTGGAACATGGAGTTGTTGTTCCTTGTTGGAACATGTTTACTTGTTGGGATATCACAATATCTCTTATTTAATTAATGCATCTATATACTTGGTAAAGGGTGGAAGGCTCAGCCTTATGCCTGGTGTTTTGTTCCACTCTTGCCGCCCTAGTTTCCGTCATATCGGTGTTATGTTCCCGGATTTTGCGTTCCTTACGCGGTTGGGTTATAATGGGAACCCCTTGACAGTTCGCCTTGAATAAAACTCCTCCAGCAATGCCCAACCTTGGTTTTACCATTTGCCACCTAGCCTTTTCTTTCCCTTGGGTTCTGCAGACTCAAGGGTCATCATTATTTTAACCCCCCCCCCCCGGGGCCAGTGCTCCTCTGAGTGTTGGTCCAAACTAGAGCCCTGTGCAGTGCCCCCTCGGGGAAACTCGAGGTTTGGTTTTAGTTGTATGGAGAGCTCATCTGAGTGTGCCCTGAGAACGAGATATGTGCAGCTCCTATCGGGATTTGTCGGCACATTCGGGCGGTGTTGCTGGTCTTGTTTTACCATTGTCGAAATGTCTTGTAACCTGGATGCCGTGTCTGATCGGAATGTCTTGGGAGAAGGAATATCCTTCGTTGACCGTGAGAGCTTGTGATGGGCTAAGTTGGGACACCCCTGCAAGGATTTAAACTTTCGAAAGCCGTGCCCGCGGTTATGGGCAGATGGGAATTTGTTAATGTCCGGTTGTAGAAAACCTGAAGTTGACCTTAATTAAAATACATCAACCACGTGTGTAACCGTGATGGTCTCTTCTCGCCGGAGTCCGGGAAGTGAACACGGTGTTGGAGTTATGTTTGACGTAGGTTGTTCTAGGATCACTTCTTGATCATAGTTTCTCGACCGTGCTTTGCCTTCTCTTCTCGCTCTCATTTGCGTATGTTAGCCACCATATATGCCAGTCGCTTGCTGCAGCTCCTCATCATACCTTTACCTTACCCATAAGCTTAAATAGTCTTGATCGCGAGGGTGCGAGATTGCTGAGTCCCCGTGACTCACAGATACTTCCAAAACTAGCTTGCAGGTGTCGTTGAACCGTGCATATGAAGCTACCAAGTTCAAGGAGGAGCTCGATGAAGATCTTATCCTTTGTGTTGTTTCGTTCTAGTTGATCAGTAGTGGAGCCCAGTCGGGAAGATCGGGATCTGTGTAACTTTTGGGGTAGTCTTCTTTTATTTTGGTTCCATAGTCGGACCTTGATTGTATCTGGTTGATGTAATGTTTTATTCATGTAATTGTGTGAAGTGGTGATTGTAAGCCAACTATGTATCTTTTCCCCTTTACTTATTTACATGGGTTGTGTGAAGATTACCTCACTTGCGACATTGCTTCAATGCGGTTATGCCTCTAAGTCATGCTTCGACACGTGGGAGATATAGCCGCATCAAGGGCGTAACACCCGCGGCATGCCCGCGCACGTCACCTCATCAGGCTCTCAATGCCTTCACCTCCTTGCGAAGCAACTAGTGGCGGACCGGCAATCACCATGGCAATTTGTGCCCTTCCCCGCGCTAACTTGGAGGAACCTCCTGAGGACTACAGCGGGCGGTACCGCGGGCTCTCTCTCTCTCTCTTCTCCCATGCAATTCGCTTGCGCGTTAAAAGGGGGGCTCCTGAACATCATGACTCAGGAGCTCTTACTGGCTCTCCAGCCCTCACCCCCTGGCCTTGACCACGGCATCGCGACCTAGCACACTAGCGGCGGCTGAGCTCACTCGAGGGTCGGGACCTGAGGACGCAGAGCACACAGGAGAGCATGGAGAAGAGGAGGAGGCTCACACGGGCCTAACCTAGCTACCCAATGGTGGTCGACGCCCAAATCTAGCACAACACAAGGAACTAGCTCCGGAATACCAAGATAAGTCTCGCGCCTGGATCAACCCAGCGCTACGGCACAAGATCCTCGCCTCTCGCTACCCTGTTGCGGCAACGTCGCCTCCCTTTCCCATTCTCAGGTAGCTGCTTGCGTGCTAAAGGGGACCTCTGAAGCATCGCGCCTCAGGAGCTCACCTCCTAGCCTTGACCATGGCATCGTGACCTGGCATACCAGCGATGGCTGCAGCGTGCCTAGGGACCGGGACCTGTTGGCGTAGAGCACCAAGCTATCGCGGGGTTGGAAAGGGGAGACCGAGCCTCAGCAGGACACGCGTTCTCAAATTTTCACAATAAGGATAATATCGACAAAAGACATTATAGACGCTTTACACGCCCCCCAGGGTCCGTTTCGATCCCTCGTAGGGAACAAAAAGAAGGGAGTTCCTAGGAGCTCTATCTACACACGCCGGGGCAGCCTACGCCATCATCAATAGTGGGCCACGGGAGGCCGGCGCCAACCCCATCCAAATCAGCGACGGCGGCGGCCGGACGTTGCGGCCTTGCTCCGGGCCCGGCGAGATCTCGGGGGCACGTAACTGTCGCCGCTTGTCTCTGGAGTCTCGGCAAGCTCGGGAGAGTCGCTGGACCACCAGGAGTCACCGATGTCGCTGGAGGAGTTGCGGGCAAGGCCAGCAGCAGGCTCGGCGTCACGACTATCTCGTGACAATGAGACAGCCTCTTCTTCGGCGGAAGTGGCTCGGGCTCATCAAGGGGAGTTTTGCCCTTCTCTGCGGCTGAGAACCTCCATATCGGCGCCATGACCAATGCAGCAAGCGATGGAACGAGGAAAAAGAAGGAGCGGGAGAAACGAAGTAAGAGATGGGTGACAGGGGCTCCGCCCCCGCTTCCCATTCATAGCCAAGGGTAGGCCAACAGCCGGCCTCCACGATCTAAGGTAATAATGATCTTTTTCTACATGCAGCAAGGACTCGTCAACTTGGGCAGTTGCCGAGGCAGCGTGGGGAAGCGGAGACGCCCATGTCCAATCAGTCGCCATGCGACAGCCGTGGCCGCAGGCTGTTGGGGCCCGCGGCGCTCCGTGCTTGCCCCTTGGCTTCGCCTCGAAGCCAAGCCCAAGCGCGCCTTGGGCCTGCGGGATACTGTCGGCGTTCTGGGAACGGGGGTCCCCAGACTTGCCTGCCTGCGGCCCACAGCATGGCTCCCCCAGCGGCCCTATACGGCCCATCCTCACCGGCAAACACTCAAGACCCTCGCGAGGGGCCAAGCCTCGCGAGGCAGATGATGCAAGACCTCCTCAGGGGTGGCCTCACCAGGATGGCTCGCGAGAGGCGGAGAGATCAAGGCAAGGGACACCTCGCGAGGTTTCTGTGACGCAAGCCATGACGACCGGAGCTAGGCGGGCGCCAGCGCACGCAGTGTCCTCGTTTCCTCTTTGGTGCTAAGGAGGCAAGCGCAGGCGAGGAGTTCCGAGGCATGAGGCAAAGGTTTCCATATCGGTGCAACAAGACCAAGACCAGCAGGACGGCAGGATGGAGGTCACCGTGGAGCCCAAGACGGCGTCACCACCAGAGCCTTTGGCAAGCGAAGACTACTTTTGTCAAGATAACTTGTACTAGTTGTCTCCCTTCGAAATTGGCCGTTGTGGGATCCCTTCCCGCTCAATATTTGGGAAGAGGACCAGGGCCGCTATAAATAGGACTAGCCACCACCATAGTGAGGCATCTCATCTTGGACTGGACCCATTCCACCAAGGCAACCACACACGTTCACCAAGCACAAGAACACCTCTCCTCAGGAGGCTGTTCTTCCCTTGTAATTGTCCGTCCTCAGCCCAAGAGGCAATCCACCACACCACACTGGAGTAGGATATTACACCACAATGGTGGCTCGAACCAGTATAAATCTTGTGTCTCTCGTTCATTGGGTTCGATGAGCTAGGCCGTGAGATCGTGGTGAGTGCGAGCTGGAGGGGGGAGAGATCTTTGTGGGCACCCTAGTGTTCGAACCTCAAGGGTTTTGCGGGAACCCGAAATCCGACACATAGACCTGTTGTTGGCATGCACGTTGTCTCAGTTAAAATAGGAGATCATTGTTATCATGGTTTATGCGACATAGGTGCTAGCGTGAGTGCTATTCCCTTTACTTTATATCAAGAAATTATGAATGACATAGCACCTGCAGAGATAGAAGACATAGATGTTACTATTAAACTTGCTAATGGAGACATTATATCACCAATTGGGATTGTTAGAGATGTTGAAGTCTTGTGTGGGAAAATAAAATACCCTACTGATTTTCTTGTTCTTGGTTCCCCACAAGATGATTTTTGTCCGATTATCTTTGGTAGACCTTTCTTGAACACCGTTAATGCTAAAAATAGATTGTGAGAAACAAACTGTCAGTGTCAACTTTGGTGATGAGTCTCATGAGTTTAATTTTTCTAAGTTTAGTAGAAAACTTCAGGAAAAAGAATTGCCTAGTAAAGATGAAATAATTGGTCTTGCTTCTATTGATGTGCCTCCTACTGATCCTTTAGAGCAATCCTTGCTAGACCATGAAAATGATTTACATATGCATGAAAGAAATGAAATAGATAAGATTTTCTTTGAACAACGTCCTCTGCTTAAACACAATTTGCCTATTGAAACTCTAGGAGGTCCTCCTCCACCTAAAGGTGATCCTATTTTTGAATTAAAACAATTGCGAGACACTTTGAAATATGCTTCTATTGATGAGAAGAAGATATATCCTATTATTATTAGTGCTAACCTTTCAAAACATCAAGAAGAAAGATTATTGAATGTTCTAAGGAAGCACCGAGCTGCTACTAGATATACTCTTGATGATTTAAAGGGCATTAGTCCCACTCTATGTCAGCACAAGATTAATATGGAACCTGATGCTAAACCCATTGTTCATCACCAATGTCGGTTAAATCCAAAGATGAAAGAAGTGGTAAGAACGGAGATATTAAAACTTCTGGAAGCAGGTATAATCTATCCTATAGTTGATAGTAGATGGGTAAGTCATGTTCATTGTGTCCCTAAGAAAGGAGGTATTACTATTGTCCCTAATGATAAGAATGAACTTATTCCACAAAGAATTGTTACAGGCTATAGAATGGTAATTGATTTTATAAAATTAAACAAAGCAACTAGAAAATATCATTACCCTCTGCCTTTTATTGATCAAATGCTAGAAACATTATCTAGTCACACACATTTTTGCTTCCTTGATGGATATACTATTTTTTTCACAAATACCTGTTTCTCAACCTGATCAAGAAAAGACCACTTTCACTTGTCCCTTTGGAACTTATGCTTATAGACGTATGCCTTTTGGTTTATGCAATGCACCTGCTACCTTTCAAAGATGTATGACTGCTATATTCTCTGACTTTTGTGAAAAGATTGTAGAGGTTTTCATGGATGACTTTTCTGTTTATGGGAAGTCTTTTGATGATTGTTTAAGCAATCTTGATCGAGTTTTGCAGAGATGTGAGCAAACAAATCTTGTCCTGAATCGGGAGAAGTGCCACTTTATGGTTAATGAACGTATTGTTTTGGGCCATAAAATTTCTGAAAAAGGTATTGAGGTGGACAAAGCTAAGGTTGATGCAATTGAGAAAATGCCATGTCCTAAAGGTATCAAAGGTATTCGTAGTTCCTTAGGTCATGCTGGTTTCTATAGGAGATTTATCAAAGACTTCTCTAAAATTTCTAGGCCTCTTACAAATCTTTTGCAAAAGGATGTCCCTTTTGTTTTTGATGATGATTGTTTAGAAGCCTTCGAAACACTCAACAAAGCCTTAATTTCTGCACCTATTGTTCAACCACCTGACTAGAACTTGCCTTTTGAAATTATGTGTGATGCTAGTGATTATGATGTTGGTGTTGTTCTAGGGTAAAGAGTTGATAAGAAACTAAATGTTATTCATTATGCTAGTAAAACTATAGACAGTGCACAAAGAAATTATGCTACTACTAAAAAAGAATTTCTAGCAGTGGTGTTTGCCGGTGATAAATTTAGATCTTACATTGTTGATTCAAAATTAATTGTTCACACCGACCATGCTGCTATTAAATATCTTATGGAAAAGAAAGATGCTAAACCTAGACTTATTCGATGGGTTATCTTGTTACAAGAATTTGATTTGCATATCACTGATAGAAAAGGAGCAGAGAACCCCGTAGCTGATAACTTGTCTAGGCTTGAAAATGTGCTTGATGACCCACTACCTATTGATGATAGTTTCCCTGATGAGCAGTTAGCTGCAATAAATGTTTCTCATAGTACTCCTTGGTATGCTGACTATGCTAATTACATCGTCACTAAATATTTACCACCTAACTTTAAATAGAAAAAAATTCTTCTATGATTTAAGACATTACTTTTGGGATGACCCACATATTTATAAAGAAGGAGTAGATGGTATTATTAGACATTGTGTACCTGAGCATGAATAGGGACAAATCCTACGGAAATGACACTCCGAAGCTTATGGAGGGCATCATGCAGGAGATAGAACTGCTCACAAGGTATTACAATCTGGATTTTATTGTCCTACTCTCTTCAAGGATGCACGTAAGTTCGTCTTACCTTGTGATGAATATCAAAGAATAGGTAATATCGGTAAGCGTCAAAAATGCCTATGAATTATTCACTTGCTGTTGAACCATTTGATGTTTGGGGATTTGATTGCATGGGATCTTTTCCTTCTTCTAATGGGTATACACATATTTTGGTTGCCGTTGATTATGTTACTAAGTGGGTAGAAGCTATTCCAACTAGTAGTGTTGATCACAACACCTCTATTAAAATGCTTAAGGAAATTATTTTCCCAAGGTTTGGAGTCCCTAGATATTTAATGATTGATGGTGGTTCACACTTTATTCATGGTGCTTTCCGTAAAATGCTTGCCAAGTATGATGTTAACCATAGAATTGCATCACCCTATCATCCTCAATCTAGTGGTCAAGTTGAACTTAGCAATAGAGAAATAAAAGTAATTTTGCAAAAGACTATCAATAGGTCCAGGAAGAATTGGTCTAAGAAATTAGATGATGCACTTTGGGCTTATAGAACAACGTGTAAATAGCCTACGGGTATGTCTCCTTACAAAATGGTTTATGTAAAAGCTTGTCATTTGCCTCTTGAGTTAGAACATAAGGCTCATTGGGCAGTTAAAGAACTCAACTATGATTTCAAACTTGCTGGTGAAAAGAGGTTATTTGATATTAGCTCATTAGATGAATGGAGAACCCAAGCTTATGAAAATGCCAAGTTATTTAAAGAAAAAGTTAAAAGATGGCATGATAAAAGAATCCAAAAGCGTGAGTTCAAAGTTGGAGAATATGTTCTTTTATACAACTCTCATTTAAGATTCTTTGCAGGAAAATCCTCTCCAAATGGGAAGGACCCTATGTTATCGAGGAGGTTTATCGGTCTGGAGCTATCAAAACAAATAATGCCAAAGGTACTAACCCGAAGGTTGTTAATGGGCAACGAATAAAACATTATATCTTAGGTACGCCCATTAATGTTGAAAGTAATATTATCCAAACTATGACACTGGAAGAACACATAAAAGAGACCTTCCGGAACACTCCAGAATCGTGAAAAAGAGGAGGTACGTGATACGGTAAGTAAACTGACTCCGAAAAATCCGCAAAAATATTTTTCGTCAATTTTGGAATATAACAAAAATTAGGAAAACAAGAAACTACCGGGATGGTCACCCTGGTGGGCACAAGACATCAGGGCGTGCCTGGCATGTTCCCACCTTGGGTACCTTTCGGACTTTGTTTTTCTTCCGTTTGCTTGTTTCCCAAGATAAAAAATCTTTATATACCCCCTGAACCTATTGATCACTGTATCGCGGAGAAATCTTCTGTTTTATTTTCCTTGCTATTTTCTGGCAGATTCGATTAGGCCAGCATCATGTCTTCCTCATCTTCCAACAATGGAGAAGAAGATGCGGGGTTGGTTTAGGAAGATCTAAGGAGAGAGGAAGCTGAAGAGGTTGACATGGAGGAAGGAGAGGAAAATCCCTTTGGGGTTCACCCTCCGGCTTCTGAGAGAGGCACATTGGCTGGAATCTCCACTCATCCTAATCCTCATGAAGCAATGAGATCATCAAACAATCAAGAGAGCCCCGAAGTGCATGAAGAACTCCCACCAAGAAGGCCTTTACACAGGTTACATCGTAACAATTTTCACAATTTGATTCACAATTATGGGTTCGAGAATACTCCCCGTGTGCACATACCGTCAAATTGGGACATAGCTCGTCCAAGAGAAAGCAATGCAGGAACAAACCCCCGGGTCCTGGAAAATAAACACATAATGGCTGAAGTGATGAAAAACACCGAGTTACGTCATCGAGCCCTTCGGGAGATTCAAGGCTTGAGGGATCTACTCATGGTTATATTGGAAAACGTTGCTACTTCATCACCAAAACAAAATTGAGTATCGAGTATGGGCACTCCCCGTGGCTTCCGCCAAGCTTGGGGGAGGTGCCCCGGTATCGTATCACCTCCACTGTCTTTTGCCTTCACTTCTCTTAGTTCGATCCATAGTTACCTTTTGCTTTAGATGAATAAAAATTTAGTTCGATCCTTTCTTTTTGAGAGTTTGCTTAGTGACCTATCCTTGTAATCGTGTGCAAAATATATAATAAAGTTTACTTTGAGTTATTGCTTTCTTTATTCTCATTTTCTAATAAAAGGAAAGGAAATAAATGAAAAGGATCATATGCTAATCTTATGGTAGGTGATGACACCACATAAGGAAAAGTATAAGTAGGAAATTTTATTAGAGATTGAAAAACATAGCGTTGGTCAATGATGCAACTCATGAAAGAATTAACAAGGAAAGAGAAGATTCACATATAAATACACTATCCTAGAAATCTTTTGTGATTGTGAGCCCCCATCAAAATATTATATGCAAAAATTATTGACGTTGGACAAGGAAGACAACGTAAAGATTTATGTTTGTTCATATTCACATAGAAGTTATATTGTCATAGATCCTTCAACATGTGGTGCTTGCCCCCATCTTTGCTAGCCAAAAATTCCACACTGAGTAGAGATACTACTTGTGCATCCAAAAACCCTTAAACCCAAATCTTATTTTCAAGAGTCCACCATACCTACCTAAGGATTGAGCAAGATCCTTCAAGTAAGTTGTCATCGGTGCAATAAGGCAATAAAAATTGCTTCTAAAAATGTAAGATCATTTAGTGTAGGAGAAAATTGAGCGTTGTACGAACTTGTGATAGCAAAGAATAAAAGCGACAGACTGCATAATAAATATTGCTATCATAAGGGGCAATATAACGTGACGTTCTTTTGCACTAAGGGGTTGAGCATACTAACAAATAAGCGCATGGCAACCTCTGCTTCCCTCTGCGAAGGGCCTATCTTTTACTTTTATGTATTTACTTTTATGCAAGAGTCAAAGTTTTTCTCTCTATTCCTTTTTATTTTTCTCCTTTGGTAAGTAGCATGTGGTGAGGAAAGATCTAGGCACATATGTCCAGTTGAATATGGGTAGCATGAGTTATTATTGTTGACATCACCCTTGAGGTGAATACGTTGGGAGGCGAAACTATAAGCCCCTATCTTGCTATGTGTCCAGTTGAAACGTTTTGCTCATGTGTATACGGTTAGTGTTAGAAATCATAGAAAACTGTATGATGGTTGAGTATGTGGACTTGCCTAAAGACTCTGATATGCTACCCTTCCTGAAAAGATGATGAATTGTACTTGCAAAGTTGACTGAGAACATAGTTTGTTGGTTTCCAATAGAGTTTATGCTTTATACTTCAATAGTGTGATGAATTGTTACTTATTCATGAGAAGTATATGATAAAAGTTTTATGCTAAAGTTTGTTGTTGTTATAATAATTCACATGATGCTTCTGTGTCTGTATTTTGTTTTCATCGACACCTCTCTCTCTCTCTAAGCATGTGGACATGTTTTTCGATTTTGGTTTTCGCTTGAGGACAAGCGAGGTCTAAGCTTGGGGGAGTTGATACGTCCATTTTGCATCATGTTTACCTACTATTATTTATAATGTTTGTATGCATAATAATGCTTTTTCGAGTAATTCTAATGCCTTTTCTCTCATAATATGCAAGGTACACACAAAGACGGAGAATTCCCGTAGCTAGAAATCTAGACCTGAAAAAGCTACGTCAGGCTACCTATTCTGCACAACTCCAAATGAGCTGAAACTTTACAGGTAATTTATATGGAATATATAAGAAATATTGGAGTCAATAAGTACTAGAGGGGGCCCACCAGGTGGGCACAACCCACCTGGGTGCGCTAGGGAGCCCAAACGCGCCCCGGTGGGTTGTGCCCTCCTCGGTCCACCTCCGGTGCCCATCTTCTGGTATATAAGTCATTTTGACCTAGAAAAAATAATAGGAGGACTTTCGGGATGGAGTGTCGCCGTCTCGAGGCGGAACTTGGGCAGGAGCACTTTTGCCCTCCAGCGGAGCAATTCCGCCAAGGGAACTTCCCTCCTGGAGGGGGAAATCGTCGTCATCATCATCACCAACAACTCTCCCATCTTGGGGAGGGCAATGTCCATCAACATCTTCAACAACACCATCTCCTCTCAAACCCTAGTTCATCTCTTGTGTTCAATCTGTGTACCGGAACTATAGATTGGTGCTTGTGGGTGACTAGTAGTGTTGATTACATCTTGTAGTTGATTACTATATGGTTTATTTGGTGGAAGATTATATGTTCAGATCCATTATGCTATTTAATACCCCTCTGATCTTGAGCATGTTTATCACTTGTGAGTAGTTACTTTTGTTCTTGAGGTCACGGGAGAAATCATGTTGCAAGTAATCATGTGAACTTGATATGTGTTCGATATTTTGATAGTATGTATGTTGTGATTCCCTTAGTGGTGTCATGTGAATGTCGACTACATGACACTTCACCATATTTAGGCCTAAGGGAATTCATTGTGGAGTAGTTATTAGATGATGGGTTGCGAGAGTGACAGAAGCTTAAACCCTAGTTTATGCGCTATTCCGTAAGGAACTGATTGGATCCAAAAGTTTAATGCTATGGTTAGAATTTATTCTTAATACTTTTCTCGTAGTTGC